>NC_044499.1:21216263-21358763 GCF_902362185.1 Chanos chanos | reverse complement strand
TTGGTTTTGGGTTCTTGTAGGTCTTGATTTTTGCCCTTTCCAGGTTGACTGCTCACCCTCTCCATTTGGTAAGAGCCAAACTAGCTCAGTCACCTCTGCTAGCTTTTTTATTTATTTATTTGTTTGTTTGTTTGTTTATTTGGGTCTCATGCATGCTTGCCTTTGACCACTCTCACGCCATATCATTTGGTTTCATTCTGCAAAGTTTCACTATGTCAAAGACTTTCTGTCTTCAGTCAGGCTTAGTGTTACCACTGATCAAGCCCTCTGCTTTTCTTGATGACTGCACACTGTGACATTGCTGTGTACTGACTTTGATTTAGTTCTGGCTTTATCTGTGAAAACTGAAAAGAAAAAAAAGAAAAAGAAATACAACACAGCACACATCTAACACTCTCCGCGTCTGTCACGTCTTAACAAATCAAAAGCACAGGAGCAAATCAATATTTTTCAGAAAGACATGGTCAAGAGCTGTCTTTTTGCTCTATAGTAGAAACGAGTGATTTTAGAGGGATACTGGTTTTTTTTTCTTTAATGAGCAGTGCTGATGTGCAGCTTTCCACTCTTTGACTGAATTCAGTGTTCCTGTCTGTAGAATTTCTCTTTTTCCTCAGAAAAGACTCTTTATTTCCACACAGAGCCACGGGAGTCCTTGGCATGTCAGAGAATGAATCGCAGTGAATGCATTTCATGTTCAAACCTTGGTTTAAAAAAAAAAACAAAACACAAACACTCTTAGTGGAGATTTACAAACGAATGTGCACACTTTGGACTGCTCTAACTGGAATACTTATGTCCATTTGCTTCTGGTTCCCTTTGCTTTTTTGGTAACACATAATGACTTCTACATGTGAACGCATTTGATCTATGAAAGACTGCTCGAGAAGGAATATGAACTGCATCAGACTGACTAAGTAAGCTGGTACCTGATAAATGGGTTTCCAATGAAGTGGGTGATCTCATCCCTCAGATCCAGCACGCTTGAATTAGGGGCAAAGAACATAGCAATTACACAGTCACCAATAGCTCTCGGGTTTTTGAACTATGTTTCTGCTTTATGAAGAAGGCAGGGAAGTTGGACACGTGAGCTTAGAGTTCAGTCAGAAAATGAAAGCAGAGCTCTCATCACGTTCAGCTGTGAGAAAAGCAGCATTTCAAAGCACTCCCACAATGGCACAAAGCACTCCCTTTCCCTGCTGTTTAGGGGCATCTGAAAGTTGTCTGAGTTTGTTTTGTCTGAGGATATGTATTTACACATTTTTGTGTGCACATGTGTGTGTTTGTGTGTGTTTGTGTGTTCGTGTGTGTGTGTGTGTATTTCACTACAGCTGGACTGGATATTGCTCCTCTGTCAGAAGAGGGGTCTGCGATGTCTTCACAGCCTCACTCAGGACGTGCTTCTCGACAGGCTCCAGAGGAACCACTGGATGGCATCTTGAGCCCTGAACTGGACAAGATGGTCACTGATGGTGAGTCATGCTTCTATTCTTAAGACAGCAGTGGTTTTGCACTAATCAAATGTCACTGATAAAATTCACATTTTGTGATTAAAAAAAAATCCTCTGTCCTTACCGTGTGTTTCACAGAATCCATTCTCAGCAAACTTTACAAAATTCCAGGTATGCTTACATCCTCTCTTCCACTTTCAATCAGTTTCTCCATTAAGTATGACAATATAAGAACTAGTGTTCTTGGGCTAACAGGTCATTTGCACTGTGTTCTCCTATAGAGCTGGAGGGCAAGGATGTAGAGGATCTCTTCACGGCTGTTCTAAGTCCCAGCGCCAGCCAACCGTCGCAGATGCCCCAGCCGACCCAGGCAGTCCACCCCTTACACGGACCTTCTGGTCCTGGCATGCCATCCTCCAACCTCAACTCAGGTCTGTCACTGTGGTTCACAAACTGTGTATGTGTAGGCTCTGTGAAATATAAACAGCAGTGACTGAGAAAGACCTTGGCTAGCACTTCTTCATTTGCAATGCCCACTTGATTTTTTTTTTCAGATTTAAAATTTTATAGTAATGTCTGGAAGGTAACTGTTTTGACCTAAAGCATCCTTTTTTGGCTATATATATAGAAATTAAATCCAAATATTTAATGTAATTTGTGAGTAATTGGATTTACAGTAACTTGCTCTCTGTGTCATATAGGAATGTTTCCCCGGATGCCAGTTATGAATGGTCTAATGGAACCCAATCGGCAGTTTCCTCCGTCTCAAATGCCTGCTGGAGCTGGACCTGGCATGACAGGAAACTTCCCTCCAGTACAGCGCATGCCTTTTTCAGACAATCCTAGGTAAAACACAGAACGCCCTTACTCATTGTGACTGCCGTCTCTACAAGTATATAAAACGAAGACATACTGTGTTGAGAAAGATTTTTCTCAGAATTTGGAAAGCTAAGCAGATAAATTGTCCTCCACAATAATATGAGTGGAGGAAGTCCCGTTGAAGGGGAAATGAATATGTTGAATATGAGGATGTTCTCTTTTTTTCTATACATTTTTTATCACTAATATCTGTCAATCACTGAGGACACATCTTCCTATTTTCTGAAAATTATGCTCTATTCCTTTAAAAAAAAACACAGGCCTTTTCTATACCATGAGATAGAAGCTATGTGGTTGGAACCTGGAGTGCCTCTGTATTTTTACAGGGAGAGGAAGTTCAATCAGATGGCAGGGGAAGCTGTTGGTCCATGGACAGCCACCGGTGCTGCCCACATGCCTGTGCCCACCCCTGTGCCTGAGGGGGAGGGGGACTCCATGTCCAGTGCCCAGAAGAGTACTTTGAAATGGGAGAAAGAGGAAACACTGGGAGACTTGGCAACTGTGGCACCCGTTCTCTACACTAATGTCAACTTCCCAAACCTCAAAGAGGAATACCCAGGTGTGTGGTAACAGTGGCACAGACTTTAAGTCCATGTCTTTTTTTGTTTGTGTTGTTTTGTTGATTTAGTGCAAATCTTTCGAGCAGATTTCAATACATGTGGGTCGACGGGGGGGGGGGGGGGGGCATATTGTTTTTTAATGGAATGAAATTGTTGAGACTTTTGCCAATTTCATTAGAAATCGAGGTCCAAAACAATCACAGGATTTTATTAATTGCACCAGTTGCAGCGATGACTGCTGCTGATTAAAAGAAAGTTCACTCCTCTTCTAAACAGGGTTTGGTTAAAAGGTTATCTGTCTAAGCAGCAACCTTCTAGTATTTCTGTTAAGAGTTGTACTTGTTGGATATTATCAATAAGTAAACATTTGCTGTCTGTTAACAATAAATAAACTTTTTTTTTACTTCCAGTTTGGTTTAATGCACAGTAAAAATTCTATTCTTCAAAAAGTTTAAAGTCATTTTTCAGTAATACCTTGTAATGCCTGTGAATTGTGTTTTATGGTAAATAAAGGACATATCTAATATTTGTTGTTTTTCTTCAATTTGCACAGATTGGTCAACAAGAGTCAAACAAATTGCAAAATTGTGGAGGAAAGCAAGTTCCCAGGACAGGGCTCCCTATGTGGTAAGATGTAAAATACAAATAAATCCCTATTTATTACGGTATGCATCATTTTGCCATTTCTAACGAACACAGATTGCCTTGGAAGAATTTACCAGGAAAATGGCAGCAGGGCCCACTTAGATAAAAAAAAAAAAACCATTCACTTAAATTCAATTTTTTTTATTTCTGAAAAAGGATTCCATCAGATGAACTGCCAAACATTGTGTCTTTGGATGTTTAATACTTTATTCCCTTGCTATCGCAAACAGCAAAAGGCCAGGGATAACAGGGCAGCCCTTCGCATCAACAAAGTCCAAATGTCCAATGAGTCCATTAAGAGGCCGCAGCAGCCCCAGCAGCTTATAGATGTTTTTGACCCCAGCATTCCACCTTTGGACACTGACCAACTCTTCAAAGACCCTCTGAAGCACAAAGAGTCAGAGCATGAGCAGGAATGGAAATTGAGACAGGTAAGATGAAATTCATTACTGGGAATCCGTTAGTATTGAGAAAACTTTCATTGTGTTTTTACAGTTTATACAAAGGAAGGTTTAAGCACATCCAGCCCCCTCCATTGCTTTGCCATCAAAACAGAGGTGCTAAATAGACTGACAGTCCATTGCTTGTCGAGAACAGATTGTTATTATTGCTATTGTACGTTCTGTTCCATGGAGCTTGAACGAAGGGCTGTGTAACAATGGGAGTGCTTTGTAGTAAACTGTGTTTGTTTTTGTCACTTCAGTGCCACACCATCAATAATAGAAATGGGAAAAGGCAAGGCTAAGATGTTTGCAAGTCTGTAATGTAGAGTTTTTGTAGTCAAAAGTTTTTCCAAAGGAAATTCTAGGCCTTCAAATGGCCTTCATATTAAACTTTCCAGAAAAGACTTGGAAGGAGACAAAGGTTGTGCAGAGAACAAAACATCATTAGAAACTATGAAGTCACTGATTTGGAGAAACTTGCTTTAAAAAGCTATATGGTTCATATGGTTCTTTCTGGCATTAATCTGTTGTGTTATTTTACTTTGTCTCTCTGAGATGGATGAATTTTAAGACAACCATTGTGACATCCCAAAATTATTTAAATTATTTGTAACTTTCATCATGACATTTGAATCATGACATTTGAAATTTCGTCATGACATCATTTTCTGTCCCATGACAGCAAATGAGACTGAAGAGTAAGCAGCAAGCAAAGATAGAAGCAACTCAAAAGCTGGAGCAGGTTAAGAATGAGCAGCTGCAACAGCAACAACAGCAGCACCGTACAGGAGGCCAGTCTGAGCTTGAGTCTTCCAGTAGTCTCCAAAGTCCAGGTTCTGCACAGCCGAACAACGGGAACACATCTCCCATGCAGCAGCCCACCTCTAAGAATGGATTCTCAAAGCCACAACTCTCTGGGACCCCTACATCAGCGTCCCCTGATGATGTTTTCCTGCGCCCCCAACCTCCACCCACATCAACAGGGTCTCAACCCCAGTCTCCCCAAATGTTCTCTCCTAGCTCGTCTGGATCTAGACCATCCTCACCTTGGGATCCATATGCCAAAATGGTGGGAACACCCAGGCCACCACCTATTGGGCCAAATACTCCTCGCAGGAACTCAGAATCAGGGAAGTCTCCTAGGGCTCATTCAGATGAGAGGATGAAGCCGCCTTCTGCTCTTGAAGCTTTTGGGTCTCCAACAACCATGAACAGTGACCCATATGCAAAGCCCCCTGACACCCCTAGGCCCTCAGGTCCTGCAGACCCCTTTCTGAAGCCCATGGGTCCTCCCAGAGGCAGCCAAACTATGGAAGGAAGGCATCACATGGGCTCCCCAGGGCATGGCACATTTTCCAGATCATCTATGAGAAAAGAAGTTTTCCAGCAAATGCCTCAGGGCAGGATGATTCTCTCAGACCCTTATGCCCGTCCCCTGCTCACTCCTATCCCAGGAAGTAATGAGTCAGGCTCTGTACAGGTCTTTAAAGCCCCAATGCCTCCCCATCAAACTCAGGACTCATATCTAGGCACACATTCACGACGAGCAAGTGGGGATCCTTTTGACAGACCAGCACTGCCTCAGCGTCCTTCAGACGGATTCTCACAGAATCAACAAAGTGACCCTTATGCACAGCCTCCACTCACTCCACGTCCTGCCATGAGTGATGGCTATGTTAACCAATCCAAGCTGGCACGTCCACCTCAGGGCCACCCATTTGCTCAACCTGGACCGATGGCTCGTCACCCTGCCAGTAATCCATATTCTCATGCCCCTTCCACACCAAGACCGGAATACTCTCAATGTGACCCATATTCCCAGCCTCCTGGAACCCCTATGCCTATGTCTAACCCCTGTGCTCGAATTCCTGGGACACCTAGACCACATGACCCATATCCTCAGTCAGTCAGCACTCAAAGCCCCTCCACTGATCCTTATTCTCAGCCACCTCTTACTCCACGGCCAGCTATCATGAACCAGCCTCCTCAACATCCTCAGCAACAGCCTCCAAATCGTATTCTGTCCCCCTCTATGTCAGCTGACCCTTATGCACAGCCGCCTGGGACCCCACACCCTGGGATGGCAGAGCGGTTTCCCAGATCTCCTGGTCGACAAAGAAACCCGGATCCTTATGCCCTCCCCCCTGGAACCCCGAGACCAATTGCAGCTGAGCCTCTCACCCCATCAATAGAATCTCCACAGTCATTGCTGAACGATCCATATGCACACCCCCCAGGAACACCTCGACCTACAAGTACAGGTCATGGGATGAGGCATGGGCTCATGTCCAATCAAGATCCGTTCTCTCCACCCCAAGTCAGGATTCAAGATAGTTTTGCTAATCCAACGGTCCACAGCTCTCAAACACCAAAACATCTTGGGATGTCAGATGAAAATGTTTCTCAGTCACCGTCCAGTCATCCAAACCAAACCCCTGTCCATGATCCTTTTGAGCAGACTCCCATGACTGCACACCACCAGACCACAGAAAACAGGGAAGAGACAGGTCTGAGATCCACTTCCACATCTGTGAGTATGGGACAGCCCAATAGCGCACAAATGCCTGGAGCTCCCACTGAGGCCCAGACTGTCCCTCTGGCAGAGGCTGAGGAAAGACTCAGACAGGTATGCTTTACTCTGATTTGTTTATCATATGGTGAATCATTCAAACTGCACATATAATGATCATATTGTCTTTTATATGGAGGCATAAATGTAAGGTATTTTTATAGAATATGAATTTTTAATTGTTGAATGAATAATTTCAATGTGTTGCACAGCGGCAGCGTATACGGGAGCTACTCCGTAGGCAACATCAGGAAAAAAATGCCAGTCGTCAAGGGAAGAGCCCACAAGAGCAATCCATGACCATGCCCCCAGGAGCCCCACAACACTGGAACCAAGAGCCGTCTGGTCAACAGAATGACATATTCAGTCGGCCACCTCCACCATACCCTGGCCCTGGCACAATTAGAGGGTCTATGAGGTTCCCTGGACCATTCCCAGGGGATCAGCAAGGACAGTTCCCTGAAGGGCATTTCTCAGGACCTCAGTTTCCTGGAGATGTGAACAACATTAGACAGCTTCCACCCAGGTTGGTAGATAAAATCAGGAATACTTTCATATATTTCATATAACATAATCATTATGATCACAAAGACATTTAAACCATTCTTTCCATTATTCTAGGTTTGGGTATCCCCCTGGAGCTCAGGGACCTCTTATTGGCCCAAGGAACCACCAAATGCCTGAACCAATGATTGAAGCTCATCCACAAATGAGAAGATCAATGTCTGTAGATTTGGGGAAGTCATTAGGAGGCAACTCCATGATACCTCAGCATTTGCCTCCTCGAGGCATGCATGTGCAGCAACACAATATAATGGGGCAACCATTCATTGAGCTGAGACACAGAGCTCCAGAGAATAGACTGCGACTACCATTCGGACCTCCTGCTGTACAAGGGAGCACCATGGAGTCACCCTCTCAGCCCCAAAGACCAGGTTTTATGAGTGGTCCAGAGACAGGGGTTCCCATGAATCCAAATCCAGTGGATCCTATGATTAACCAGACTCAGGGAATGGCTGGGCAGATGCAAATGGCATTGAGTATGGAGAACTTGCAGCAGTCCAATGTGCCAGTAAGAAGTGGGCTTCAGCAAACCCCTCTTATGAGATCCATGAGCCAACCAGCTTCAAGTGAAACGTACACTAGTTCTGTACCTATGCATCTTTCTGAAGCACCTGCTGGACAAACCAGTGAGGTCACTATATCTAATGAAGGAGCTGAGGTGAAATTAGATACAGATGAATCAGCTGTGAAAGATCTAGAAGATGTGGAGGTCAAGGATCTTGTTGATGCTGACTTGGAGAACCTCAATCTTGACCCAGAAGATGGAAAAGACCTTGATCTAGAAACAAATGACTTACACCTTGTTGACTTCTTAACCTCTGGGAAATTTGACATTATCGCATACACTGATCCTGAACTTGACCTCAGTGAGGACCTTGATCTTAGTGATCCTATGGATGACCATACTGACACTTCAGATTTGCTGAAGGCAGAGTCAGAGAAAAAGAATGCCAGTTCTGGTGGTGCTTGTTCATCCACACATTCCCTATCAGAAGGAGGGAAAGCTGCAGAGGCACCAGAGCAGTCTGAAGGTCAAATCAAACAGGAGGTTGGTCTCTGTCAGAGTGTGATGCCATTGAAAGAAGAGCAAGAAGTCAAAAATGAGGTCAAAAATGATTTGACTCAAACACAGGACATGAGTTCTTGCAAAGATCAGTCGAATGAAAATACAGCTGCCACCCAAGCAACTTATGGAAGTGGCACCGAAGCAAAGCTTTCCCAAACTACTTTACAGGTTCCAAAGACTGGAATCCATCCTGATGCCACTCCAGTGCTTTCAAGTTTGCTTGTCAAGGTGTCACCAGGGGATGAATCGCTAAAGCAAGCAGGCAATGGGCAAACTGTTATGCAAACCAACCCCACAACACAGACAAACCCAGTGGCAGGGTTGCAGCAGACCGTGAGTTCCCCTACCATGACACCAGGATCGTTCTCTCAGCAAGGCATGAATACCAGCGTTGTTTCTTCACATGGACAAAGTTCCCTTGATATGTCTGTCCCTATCCAGGGACAGACACCTGGTCAGATGATTTTTGGAATGGGTCAGCAAGAGACCCTGCTTTCAGGGGAACAGCAACAACCCAGCAATTTGACACAAGCCCAGCAGGCATTGCTGTCCCAGCAGGGGCAGCAGAACAGGCCTCTGTTACTGGAAGAGCAGCCTCTCCTTCTGCAGGACCTTCTAGATCAAGAGAGGCAAGAGCAGCAACAGCAGAGGCAAATGCAGGCCATGATCAGACAGCGCTCCAGTGACTCCTTCTTTCCAAACATTGGTAAGAGACAGGAATATAACAGGTCCTTTTTTAATGATGTGTCCAGAGCTATGGAAATATCTGGAGGTTTTTTTTTTTCATCTGCAGATTTCGATGCTATTACTGATCCTATCATGAAAGCAAAGATGGTTGCCTTGAAAGGAATCAACAAAGTAATGGTTCAGAACAACATGGGAATGACTCAAATGGTGATGAACAGGTAAGCCAACTTTATTAGTGAGACTTAAATTATGAGAAGATGAAATATAAGATGAGAAAATATAAGATGAAATTCGGTTTCCTGTTGTGATGTTACTCTAGTTCAAATACAAATTACCAGGATAGCATAAGTGTTTATTTGATCATTTTATGCTAATGCAAATTTAATTTCTCACACCACGAGTGATAAGAATCCTGAGGTAAATATTGTCTTAAGAGCTAAATCAATTTTTACTTTTGCAGTTATTACAAAGGCAAACTAAAATGTTGATGTCTTTTATAATTATTCTCACCATCAGATTCCAAGCTGGTGGTCCACCAGCCCAAGGGCCACCATGTCCTGATGGCAGCATTCCTACCCAGCAAACAATTGGACAAGTATGTGAAAATCTGTAATCTGTCTTAAGCATGATACAGGAAACAAATGCACAAGTAATTACATAGTTCTGGTTTCCTTGCATTCAGGATGGCAAACTGGCACCCCATATGGCAAGGCCCAATCCACCAAATTTTGGACCAGGATTTTCTAGTAAGTTTACAGATGTCCTAGGATAATTGTAGAAGTATATAATTATGCCAGAAGTGTAAGAAAGAGGACAAGAGGCAGTGTGCACTAAACATCGGTGTCCTGTTCTAGGATTAGCATTTAGTGAACTATCCTTAGAACATTTTTTGTGTACTAAAAGTATGTCCAAGGCCTTTGAGAGGAAAAAGATATTCCAAGTGTTTTTTTGCTAACTACAGAAAATTCATGACAGTCCTTCATTTTTTCCCTGCTTGTCTCAGATGATGCCCAGAAGGCACAGTATGAGGAGTGGCTTAGGGAGACTCAGCAGCTGCTTCAAATGCAGCAGAAGTTTCTGGAAGAGCAGATAGGGGCTCATAGGAAGTCTAAGAAGGCCCTGTCAGCTAAGCAAAGGACTGCCAAGAAGGCTGGACGGGAGTTCCCCGAGGAGGATGCTGAACAGCTGAAACATGTGACTGAGCAGCAGGGTGTGGTGCAGAAACAGCTGGAGCAGGTGATACACTCTCACATACAGCTCTTACATCTTAAATCTAGCTTTCCCTGGATCAGTTTCTTAGGCGTGTTATCAAAGCTCTAATTTCAAAGATCAAACTGCTTACCCTATACCCTTTGGATATAATTTTTTAAGATTAAAATTGGTCTCATTTTTGGATTTTGTTAGTCATATTCTGAGATGTAGATCAGTACGTTACAGCTCCTCTTTAAGGTGTAATATTGAGTGTACGACTTTTAATGCCAGTGCTATCCAAGGACACACATTGAATTGTTAGAGAACTTAATTTTTTTTTCTGAACCAATTCTATGACTTGTGTATTAATGATGCTTAATTACTCCTGAGTCTTTTGAATGGTACAGAACATTCATTGGGCATGGAGCATCTTTTATTTCTTTCTATGTGTTTTGCAGTGCGTGTTGCATTATGTCCATCTAAATCTAGTGTGTCTAAAACATTTTTGCCATGTTAGATCCGGAAACAGCAAAAGGAGCATGCTGAACTCATAGAAGAGTACAGAGTCAAGCAGCAGCAGTGTAACATGCAGTCACCTATGATGCCTGGGATACCACCAATGCAGGGTC
The DNA here is from genome assembly GCF_902362185.1 of Chanos chanos. Lineage (NCBI taxonomy): Eukaryota > Metazoa > Chordata > Actinopteri > Gonorynchiformes > Chanidae > Chanos > Chanos chanos. The sequence continues at coordinate 21,348,082 of NC_044499.1, read as the reverse complement.
ATCCTGGCATGGTGCCCACAGGTCCTCCAGTGAACCAGCCTCTTATGACTCCCATGATGCCCATGCAACACCACCCTGGCCAGCCAAATCCTCCACGTATGCCCAGCATGCAAGGTTGGCACCCTGGAGCATCTCTCCCTCTTGGAGGCCCAAGAATGCCCACTGCAGTGCCTCCTCAGGCACTCCCAGCTCAGCCTCTGCAGCCTCCATCTGCTGTGGCAAATCATGGGCAGCCAGGAAATGAGTCTTCTCATGTAAATTTTGATGACACCAACCCATTCAGTGAAGGTTTTCAAGAGCGTGAGCGCAAAGAACGGTTGCGTGAGCAGCAAGAGAGACAGAGGGTGCAGCTCATGAAAGAAGTAGAGAGGCAGCGGGCCCTGAAACAGCGCATGGAGATGGAGCAGCAGCAAGGCCTGTCACAGATGCCGTTTTACAACCAGGAGCTGCCCCAGGACTTCATGCAGCCACACAGGCCTCAGCAGCAACTGCAAGGTCCAGGTTTTCCACAGCAACGACCGGGGCTTGGTGGAATTCCATCTGGCACAATGATGGCAAATGGACCATTTCCACAAGAAGTGGGATCGGGATTTGTGCCAGATAACCCTCCCATGCATGGAGTCAACTTTATTCAGGGACAGCCCAGACCACCTAGATTCATGGGCCCAAATATGATGCCTCAAAATCCAGGAGAAGGGCATGGTTTTGGGGTGGAATCTTCAACACCACTGCCTCCAAACTTCCCAGGCTCTGGGCCTTCTCTCATTCAGCTTTATTCTAACATTATCCCAGAGGAAAAGGGAAAGAAGAGAAGTCGTAAGAAGAAGAAGGACGATGACTCAGAGTCGGTGAAGGCCCCTTCAACACCACATTCTGACCTCACTGCTCCACTCACACCCTGTGTCTCTGACACATCATCCACACCCACACGGAACCCTCTTCTCTCAGGGGAGCCAGAAGTCTGCGAGTCCTCTCAACCTGGCTCTTCCACCCCAGGATCATTAGGCAGTCAGCCACACTCTGAGCTTGAGCGACAGCTCTCAGAAAGCAGCTGTGGAGGGGGAGGTGATGGTACCTTGGGTCAACTTGACACATCAGATAGGATCCTTAGCAACATCAAATTGGAGAAGATGGAGGCTAGCGATTGCCATGGGCCCAAGGGAACAGAGCCAGAGTTAGGTATGGGCATGGTTAAGATAGAGGGAGAGAAGGAAACCATATCACCCCAGCTTGCAGGCCAGAACCCAGTCAACAGTTCCAAGGGAGAGGCCGGAAATGAACTCCTCAAACACCTGCTAAAGTATAAGGGAGCACCTCCTGGCCTCCCCCACCAGAAATCCGAGGACAGTCTTCGATCAGAAGAGGACGGATCTATAGACAGTAAGGTTCTCCTGAGGCAGAACTCCTTGGACAGCAATGGGGTGAGTTTTGTGAGAACTAGAGCAATGTTATATCAATGGACAACATTATTTAACACTATTAGTGTGAGTTGAATAAAAGTCTGAACAAGCAGAGATCAGTTGCATGACTTGTAAGAGTGATGAGACAATAGCCCTTAAATGTCACTGCTGAATTGTGAGGTACCCAAGGTAGCCTATAGTATTCATGAGTGCAGTTGTTGTTTTGCTAAAAGTATTGTTTAGTCGCAGTAGCCATACAACTGTAGACCACAACTGAAGTTGTGTTCCAGAATGAAAATAGAGCAATATTCATACTTCTAAAAAAGACGGACTCAAACACAGAGCCTTTTTTAAGCAGTGAGGCAAAAGTCAGATATCCTTATCCTTTGACTGTGTATCTTCTGTTTAGTAATAAGTAGCTTATTGCTAAGAATGTCACCACAGTTTTCTTCCTCTCAAAGACTTTCTCAGACTGTCAACTGTCAGGACACCCAGACCTCCCTGGACCTTTATTACCGGAGCATGATAAGAAGAAACAAAGAAACAAGAGGTTGCTTAAGGGCAGTGAGAAACCAGCTCCTCGCTCCAAAAAGAGAAAGAAGGAGGAAGAGGACAAGCAAGCCATGTTTTCCACACCAGAGCCTGCCATGACCAATCTTAAACAGGTAAAATGTTTATATAGCTGCTCCTTGATATTTCATTTGAGTCAACACAGTTTGCTTTAGTCAGCTAAATACAGAGTAAAGCTTTTGGAAGCAGTTGGCATGAAATGCATCTGTTCTGCTTTACTCTCAAATGCGACCGAAATGGGTTTTTTTTAACTTGCACTTGAATTGAATCGGCTCACTCTGTTGTGCTCAGACACACACTCTGTAAAATTCCTAATTGACAGTAAGTCATACAAGAAGATATAGATACCTGTTAGTGTGAAACCCTCTTAGAGTGATAGTAATAGGCTCACAGCATGCTAACATGACCGTGCTGTAATCTGTTTATCTGAAGTGAAAGTACAAATAGAAGAGGATGGTTTGGTTCCCCCACAGTGTGCACTTGTACCGTGTATCAGATCAGATCTCAGCTGGTGTACCATCACACTGCAGTGATTATTGGACAGGGAAATGATAGCATTATTAGACAGCTGTGGAGTTATGAATGGTTATGGCACAGAGGGAATAACATGCAGAGTAAAGACAATTACAACCGTGATGAGTTTTAAATGATTCTTTACCAGCAGGCTTTGGGGCTGCGCAGAACCATCAAAGCAATGCAGCATTCATCATAAGATCATGCTGATTGCATGGAGGAGCTGTGAATGATGTTTTATACTTCTGAAGTTTATTTATATCTCAAAAGCTGTTTTTAATTTGAGTCTAATTAAGGCCTAGTTGTACTATTTTATGTTTTGCTGAAGCTACATGACCATCATTCAGATTTGTTTTGTTCCTTTGCTCTTTACAAATGAATCTTGGGAGGTATATTAATGATTCTTTGCAATTGCTGTGAAGCAAATGTTTATACATTTACATTGTGACATTTATTAAACATTGCTAGAAAATGCAACTGCCCAGCTATCACCTGAACTGTTTATTTTTTGTGTATTTCACGTAGTGGGCTCTGTGCTCCATCAGGGACAAACAAGGAGAGCTGCTGAAGCACTCAATAGATGTGTGTGCATCTGTCTGTTTATTTGCCCTAGTGTGATTTTACTGGAGTCATTAGCAGTGTTGGAAAATGTGAAACTACAAACATTGTGCACTTTTTGGAAAGCTGACAAGTCTTTGTAATATTAATTAACCTGAATGAGGACATCAAGAGCTTAGGTCTCTCGGCTCCTTAGGCTTCAGTCTTCCTTTTAACTAACAATCTCTCTCTCTCTCTCTCTCTCTCTCACACACACACACACACACCTCAGCAACTCTCCCTGTTACCATTAATGGAGCCTTTGATAGGGGTAAACTTTGCCCACTTTGTGCCCTATGGAAGTGGACAGCTCAATGGAGAGAGTCGTCTCTCAGGAACATTTGGAAGTGCTTCATTAGATGGTGTTTCAGACTATTACTCCCAGCTAATCTACAAGGTGAGTTAAGGCCACCCTTTCAAATACTGCATTCCTTTACCAGTTACACAATCCTGCAGCGTCAACCACTATAGAAGAATGAACTGAGCAGTTATAATGCCAAGTTATCTGTATATGGTGCATTTACCAATATTACTTGCGTCAAGACCATCTACAGCTCAGGGAATAGGTGGCATTGTTCAGAGATGCAAATTTCATTTCGGTGATTATCTTCCAGCTGAACAGGTTGACTCTGAGTATTTTTTTTTCTTTCTGCTCAATGTATAATTCAACAGCAGAACAATCTTAGCAACCCTCCTACACCTCCGGCTTCCTTACCACCCACACCTCCACCAGTGGCTCGTCAGAAACTACTCAACGGCTTTGCCACAACAGAGGAACTGGCCAACAAGGCTGCGGTCATGGACGGACACGATGGTAAGAACCAGCACTGAGAGACATATATTCATATAGAGTAAATAGATGTAACCATAATTATTACTATTGCTCTTGATGTTACAAACTTGGTTAGCACTGGTAAGTTCATTAAAATAAATATTTTATTAAGTATTAAGTATTTTAGTTAAATGTAGCCCATTTTACTAGTGTGTTTAAATGTTCCAGTGTCTCAGTATCCTCTCAGATACATTTGTGTTTTGAAGTTAAGATACTGATTGATTTCACGTAAGACATAGATTTTTCTGACTATGTATATTTTCCTGACTCATCTCCTACAGTCTCTAAAGGCCTGCTGCCAAGGCCCCTGCATGTCCAGTTTAAGGCTGAGGAAGAGCTCCTGGTTCAAGCTCTAGCACAGGGCCCTAAAACTGTTGATGTGCCAGCTTCCCTACCCACTCCTCCTCACAACAACCAAGAAGAGCTTAGGTTAGTTGAATGTCAGTTAATCCTAAAATGAATAGGACATCGGTTGACCTTTGTGTAAACTTACGAGTACTATCTATAGGTTGATTATTACAGAAACTGACTAATAATTCTTCTATCTCAACCTCTGTTCAAACATACAATAAACTGTTAAACACAGGGGGCAAGAGCACATTGACGAAAGGGACACACCAGACAGCTTTGTCCCCTCCTCATCCCCTGAGAGTGTGGTTGGTGCAGAGATCAGTCGCTATCCAGACCTCTCATTGGTTAAAGAGGAGCCACCTTCTCCTGCCCAGTCCCCTGTCATTCCATTATTTCCATCTTCCAAGGGTAAAGGTACTGTCCGCACCCTAACTCTCTACATTTCCTGTCTGGATTGCATCCTTTTGAATTGTGTGTATGGTGGAAATGCTGATTTGCTGCCTCTTTGTGTTTTAAACTTCTCCTATTTTCCCTTCATCACCCTTGCTGTGTAGGCCTAGAGGCCAGGCTACGTGATGTCAAAACTGAGCCCTCTTCAGTATTCTTTGGTTCACCTTTTGGACCAGCACAGAATTGTGCAAATGATGGACTGGTTTCCATAGCGATCACCTTGAAACCAGCAGCCGCTGAGGTAAAGACTTGCCTCGCTGTTTGTCACTGTTTTAATAGCCTTTATCAGCCTGCAGTTATGGACACTGTATGAAGAATGATACTCTTGACTGCGTGGTCTTCTCTTACAACAGTGTAAAAAAAAATCTTTTGTGTAATTTGATGTGCAGTGTCATACATGTCAATATGCTGAAAGATCTTGATCAGGTACCTTTGAGTTTTTTCTATGTGCCATAAAGGCAGAAAGCTAAGAGCAAGACAACCTGGTTTTATCAGTGTGTTCTATTGACGGCATTATAGTTTCTTGGGGTTTGTTATGTGGTTCTGTATAAGTACATTGCCCAGAGCTTTACTTTCTCACCTGATCATTCTTTTTGCTTTTTTCACTCTTCCAGAACATCACTGATGTTGTGGCAGCCATAGCGGACCTCATTCGTGTGAAGATGCCTAGCAGTTATGAGGTCAGCAGTGCTCCTGCATCACATGGTGCTCTGGGAGCCTTCAGAGGCTCCATGCAAGGCCCGGAACATCGGCCTTCCAATCTGCTGCAAGGGCCGAGTGGCCATGGGGGCCAACCAGGAGGTGGTCCAAGGTTCAGCAGGCACCTTGGACTTCAGGAGCCCGTGCAGCAAAAGCAGTTTCCACCAAGTCACCTGACCCTGGGTAGAGATGAGAAAATACCACCTCCCTCACACACACACAAACACACACAAACATACACATAATAGTTCTGTGATTAGTAAGTAAAAGATTAGTAATGTTCTGTGAAACAGTGTTCTGTGTGGCAATTGTTTGCCTGACAGCTCACATTAGCTATCAAGATATTTCACGTCTAAGAATGTTTACTCACAGTATGCTGCTGTTGTCTCTGCAACTGACTCGTCTCAGTCTGGTCCTAGTGATGGGGCCTTGCTATTGATCAGGTTATGAAGGTAACAAAATAGAGAGCTCGCAGGTGCCCAGGATCCTGCTTATCTGTGTCACAGTGTCAGATAATTAAATAATGAATATAATCAGTCTGACTAAAAAAGGTTCAGAATAATGTGTGGAGCTAATGAAAGACAGTCACCATTTGTAATTGACTTACTGTTTTTGATTGCCTCGATTGTGCCCAGTTTCACCGAAGAGTATTCTCATCAAGAAAAGCTTAATTGATTGCTGATATGTGGTTGTTTCAGCCCCCAAATATTACCTCTATTGCTGTAGTTTGTTGCATCACTCAACTCCTTTTTTAAAATTTGCAAATGTCACAGGCTCTTGCATATATGGAAGGTTATTGATTGGTTGAAAGCTACCTGTTCTTTTAGGTCCTGCAGGAGCCAGAGAGCAGTGTCAGAAGGGACGTGGCAGCCCTGGGCTGAAGCCTCAATGGTGTCGTCATTGTAAAGTGGTGGTTCTGGGAAATGGAGTGCGAAAAACAAGCAAAGATCCACCATCTGACAAAGTACAGGTACAGTACCAGGTTTCTGCCAATTTGTGTCGTGGTAAACATTGTTTATTTTGAAAGGTGGTCACACATCAGGAGTCATTTAGTATGTGAAGTGTATTCTCTGGTCTCAGAGGGAACGTGTGCATGGGTCAGGGAATAAGTTTAAGAGGAGTTCAAGTAGTTTGGAAAACAGCAAGTCTGAGATAAAAGCATGAGAGAGTTCAAATAAATTGATTTATTGAGAGCCCCAGGGTGCACCCACACACACACTCAAAATGCATAACCATGCCCAAGTTTAAATACAGAATAGACTATTACATAATCCTTCCTCATTGATAGAAGTGTATATCCTCCTCCATTCTTGGTACTTTTTTTTTGTTTTTTTTTTTGTCTGTTTGTTTGTTTTGTTTTGTTTTTAACTAGAAGTTCAGCATAAATTTGTCTTCTGCCTCACCTCTTATAACACTTCCACAAGGCCACATTAGATATGCCACCAATCCCAGCATACTCACTCACAGTAGTTCCTCACCCTGCTCCATTGTTTGCTTTTCTCTATTAGGGCTCACAGGAGGACCAGTTGAGCTCTGGTGACCTGGTATTCTGCAGCCATAGCTGTCTCATTCTTCACTCTTCATCACAGTCCAAAGCCAACACAGACACCAAGGTATTCATCGCTGACTGGGATTCAAGAAGTCCCGCTTCATTGTAGTGTTTTCTGTCCTTTTTATGTGAAGGGATACTTCCACACAAATTTAGTTGATTCCTTGTCAAAGACTAGAGTCTGTCATGACCCTTTTGTTTGCAGTTTATGTGATCTGAATTCTGTAAGATGCTTGTTGCTGAGTCTTGGTCCTGAGACTTGTATCTCTGATGTGTGTCCATAGGCATCTGCTGCCCTTCTTGCTGAGAGCAAACTCAAAGAAAGCCCGTCCAAAGCCCAACATCAGTACAGCAACAACATGTCCTCTCTGGATGTCCACTGCCTGGCCCAGCTACAGCCCAAATCTCCTCCTCTGTCTCCAATTCCTGTCCCTGCACAGGATCCAAATGAGCCGGTCAAAACAGAATTGCACTCCAAATTTGAAGAAAAACCTGACAGTTTCAAAGTCACAGTCAAGCTGAAGCATCGGAGCCATGACAGCCACCCTGACAACAAGCCCTGGTATCATGGCAAGCGCTGTAAGGGTCTCCGCTGGCGCAAATGGACTGTTCAGGTGGTGGTGCCCAAGGGTGTTGGACGTACGCCTGAGGATGAGGCAGAGGTAGATGAGCTTTTACAAAAGCTGTGTGCCTCGCTGCGTCCCTGCCCATCCACACGTGACCGCCGACGCTGCTGCTTCTGCCATCAGGAGGGCGACGGTGTGACAGACGGTCCTGCACGTCTACTCAACCTGGACCTTGACACCTGGGTTCATCTCAACTGTGCTCTCTGGTCCACAGAAGTCTATGAGACACAGGCAGGTGCCCTCATCAACGTGGAGTTGGCACGGCAACGGGGTCAGACACTGGCCTGTGCCTTCTGCCAGCGCATTGGTGCCACCAGTGGGTGCCATCGGCTTCGCTGCGCCAATGTCTACCATTTCACCTGTGCGCTGCAGGCTGGCTGTACCTTCTTTAAGGATAAAACCATGTTGTGTCATGCACATCGCCCACGAGGTTCCGCTGGTAGTGCTGGCCTGTATCTGGAACACCAGCTACGCTGCTTTGCTGTGTTCCGTCGTGTCTACGTGCAACGTGATGAACTACGGCAGCTGGCGGGAGCTGTGCAGCGACCTGAGCGAGGCCATACTTTTCGTGTGGGCAGCCTGCTTTTCCACGCAATGGGCCAACTGCCTGCTGCTCACATGCCTGCCTTCCACTCGTCCTCTGCCATCTTCCCACCAGGTTATGAGGCCAGCCGGCTCTACTGGAGCATGAGACATGGTGGAAGGCGCTGCCGCTACATCTGCTCAGTGGAAGAACGCCAGGGCAAGCCTGAATTTACCATCCGTGTCAAGGAGCAAGGTTACGAAGACTTGGTGCTCACAGATACCACTGCCAAAGGTACTGTGGTTCTGCCTCTCCCACTGAACCTTACCACGTGCTCTCAGTTTAGTAAAGTCTGTCGGGATATCTGTTTCTTTGGTCTGCTGCTGTTCACGATTCTGCAGTCAAGCTTTCACCTCTTTTCTTGCGAAGTTTTGTAGTTTTACAACAGGTGGTGCTTCTTGTTCAGGAAAACTGCTGGATTACTTCTTTTCTGCTAAATATTTACAATGTAGATAAGAACTGGTTTTAGACTTCAGCACGAACAATATCATGAGCACAGGCATATTTGGTTTTGACAGTCAAGGAGTAGTATCTGCCAGCACATCATAAGAGCAGGTTAAAAATAGAGGTGTAAATATCAAGGTGTTCCTGACTTTTCAGATGCAATTCTAGTTAGACTTTTGCTGAGCTTCTGTGACTTTTGCTTTTTGTGAAATATCTGTGTTTTTATGTGCATGGTGTAGGTGTTTGGGATAAGGTTCTGGGTCCAGTCGCAGAAAGGAGGGCTGAGACGGGAATGCTCCGCCTCTTCCCTGTCTATCTGAAAGGAGAGGATCTGTTTGGCCTCACCGTCTCCGCAGTTACCCGGATCGCTGAATCGGTAACTGTCATTACCCCAGCTTTCCACTATGTCATAGCGTTACGAGTATGAGCTCATGCTGTCATGATTATGTTAGCGTTCAATAAAGAGAACATTGTAACTGTGGCTTGGATCTGTCTTTAAGCTCCCTGGCGTGGAGGCGTGTGAGAGATACCGGTTCCGTTATGGTCGAAATTCTCTACTGGAGCTTCCTTTGGCTGTGAACCCCTCTGGCAGTGCTCGCTCTGAGTTTAGGAACCACCACCATCAGAAAAGGTCAGTTTTCTATTAATCTGCTTTTTCAGTAAAACTTTTGCAGTACAATGTGTGCCATGTATGGAAATATGGTTTGTCTCAGTAGTTCATGGCTGTCATATATGTTTGATGTGTATGTGATTGGAATTTGAATTTAGGTAAGACTGGATGGTGCTGGAATAGCGAGCATAATGTTTTAGCCAGCTGTAGACTAAACTTTCCAAATGCAACACTGTGGTTTTTCTTGACTTTGACATTTTATTTTTCCTACTCTTGTTCCTTCTTGGAACTCCATAATTCCATCCTTCTGCTCTTTATTTTTCCCATCTTTCTCTCCTCACAAAGGTCATGCATATCAAATATTAGTTGCTAGGAAATTTTCAAGGTGTCAACAACTTATCCGAAAATACCTAACACACTATTATGGCTATACTTCATTAGAGTTACTGGAAATCTTTAAAAGAAAAAAAAAACAGCCCAACAAAGTGTTTGCTGTTATTCACTGCTATAACCAACTAGCAAATTAATAACAGCTATTAATCTAGCGAGCTGGTATCCAACACTTAAAATTGCTTTGTAGGTTATTGCTATGTACCCAAATTGTTCACTATGGGAAAAAAACCATACTATTGTATCTGAATTCACAGATGATGGCCAGGCATTCATAAAGTTATCATGTAATGTGGTTTTTCATTATGTGAATGCGCATTCTCATTTAATTACTTAGAGAGCAGATGTGTTCAGGTGTTGTTAGAGCAGTGTTACTCTTAAGGATGTCTTGCAGTTGTAAAACTGGCCACAGCAACATGAGGCAAGATTATTAAGTAGCCCACATTTAAACTGAAGTCAGATATTCCCTTTGTTCATTTTCCCTAAACCACTTCAAGTCTTCTAACACACATGATAAGAGTAAAACCATGCTGTGTTTTTCTGATGATTATTAATATCAGTATTTTTAATTACATGAGATCAGACCAGGTTCTTGGTTTTAGTACTGAAATTTTTAGGTAATTCAGATACAAAGCTTGTGGAGATGATAATAGCTGTTGTTTTCAATGTTCCTTTAATGTCTTACATGAGGATGTCCCACGAAATGGGTTGCTAGCACATACCTGTCAGGAATTAATGAAAAGCGAATGAACATATGTTTATTTTTGTTTCTGTCCCTTGGACATATCTTCTCCACACTCACACACAGGCCTAATGCACTGTTCGTGCGGACCAGCATCTCACTCTCCATCCAGAACTCTGCTCCACCAGAGGGTGGGTCCGCCCACAGTAAGCACTTTGTCCACTCCAAGTCATCTCAGTATCGTCGACTGACCAGCGAATGGAAGTCTAACGTGTATTTGGCCCACTCCCGCATCCAGGTGAGCCCTTGCTCGCACCGTCACAGGACCAGCATAACCATGAAGTTGTAACTTGTTTAATATTTGTCAATCACACTGAATTTCACCTTTAAGCTTTACTTAAAATAGCATCTAATTTGTTATGTCAGTACCACATCTCATAGATTAATGTGGAGGATGCTTGCACAATGTTCTTACATTATGAACAAGGGAGATTATAATTTGTTCTCTGTTCGTGATCTCTTTGTCTGGACAGGCATCTCCAGTTCTACGCACACTTTAAGAAAAGCCACAGTGGCTTTAATGCCTTGTTAAGTGTTCCAGCACATTTGTCAGCCAATTTTAAAGCAATTTCTTATTATTGTTTGTAGTAATGGACACTAGGTGAGGTTTATAGAGAGTTCTTTGTGTCCTTAATAACTTCTGTGGCTGTTACTGCCCAAACAAATGGATAGAATGTTCTGCAGAGGACCAAACTGGCATTGACCTGATTCTCTTGGCTGTGGAGCCTGTGCTCTCACAGAGCCACCGCTGGCAAGCTGGTAACTTTAGTTTTCAGCCTTGCTTGTTAAAGCCAAACCTCCATGGAGGAGGTCAAATTCACCCAAGTATATCTGGTGTCTCTCTTGGTGGGTGGTACCCTAAGCTTGGCGAATAAAGATGTGAACTCAGAATTCATTTGCTTTTATGTTTCACAGAGTAAATATTTGTACGTATTGGATGGCTGAGCTGATGCATGGTTTATATTTTGTGTGTCCACAGGGCCTTGGTCTGTTCGCAGCCAGGGACATTGAAAAGCAGACCATGGTGATCGAGTACCTTGGAGACATCCTACGTAACGAGGTGGCTCTGAGGAAGGAACTGATTTACAAAGCTAAGGCACGTAGAGGGGAATAACTTACTGACCAAGTTTCTGAAAATTGCGAGGCAGGATTCTGTAACTCAGTTTGTTTGCCACAAGGTGCACTCTGAAACACCAACTTCATGTTCACTGATGGGAAGAAAGCAATAAATGGACAGATGTTCAGTTTATGAAAATAACTGGAGTGCCCATTTGAACATTCTCTTGGTAGAATATATGTCATATGACTCATCACTGATGGAATCCAGCCTGTACATATTTTTGTCTACTTTTCCTAACCTCATTTGAATTGATTTCTCCCACAGAATCGCAGCGTGTACATGTTCCGTATTGACAGCGAACACGTCATTGACGCAAGTCGCTCTGGAAGTCCTGCCAGGTAACTTCAGATTGCCTGTTCATTCAGCCTGCCCACTCATTCAGACTGTCTACTAGTGTGTGTTGTCTAAAGACAAAAGCAGTGTAGGTGAAGTTAGTAAAAAGACACTATCTCTCAGCTATGAAGCTTTTTTTTTCCAGAGAAGACTTTTGTAACTTCATTGTTCAGTGTATACTATTACGTTTCTGTTTAAATTATATTTTAGGACAAAGATATTTTCATTTAATCTTCACTTGCAAGTGAATACTCAAAATCTTTCCATACTAAGATTTCCAAATTCAGGAGAACATGAATTACCTTAGCGTTTTGAAAGTTTCGGGTTTTTTGATTATTTGATGCCATTCTTTCATCTGTCTTCTTAGGTACATAAATCACTCCTGTTCCCCAAATTGTGTGGCAGAAGTGGTGACCTTCGAAAGAGGCTATAAGATTATCATTAGCTCCAATCGCAAAATTGAGAAGGGTGAAGAGGTAAGGTTTACCATGTAATTGAGAACCCAGAGAATGGCATTACAAGTACTCCTAGTGTTCTTCTGTGAATTGTGTCCCTAACCATCTTCTACCATTGCATTCTGTTCCAGCTATGCTACGATTACAAGCTGGCCCAGGTGGACGATCAGCACAAGATCCCATGTCTCTGTGGAGCTGACAACTGCCGCAAGTGGATAAACTGAGACCTGGTCCCAGCAAAGACTCAGACAACGTTTTCACCACGGTTCACGGGTGCAACTACCAATCCTGTGAAGACAGAAGAATTAGAGATTTATTTTATACAAAGGAAGACTAAGGGCCATGTCTTTTGCCTGTGGTATGAAGTACTGTTTTTGGTAAAATGGCAGTCTTAATCAATTATGTTTTCTTTGTGCAAACTGAAGAAGAAGGAAAGAAAAAAAAAGAAAAACAAAGCAAGAACCTGGCATTGTGTGAGAGCCATTTTTATAACTATCTGACTTGAAAGGAAAGGGTTAAAAGACCTGCATGTGCCATGAGAGAGTGTGAGTGTTGGTTCCTTTGTGTGTGTTGTGTGTGCTTTTTTTTGCGTGTGTTTGTGTGTCAGATAGGCAGAATTCACCAGCGAATGAGGACAGAGAGAGAGAGCACTGTGCCGGGTATGCCTTATTGGTTGGGAAAGGGGGGCAAGCCCATTTGTAGAACAATGACTGGTCAAGACTAGTAGAAATCAATGTAGAACATCACTGAACAGAGAATGTACGGAATTGACTTCCGCAAAGGGAAAATGAACTTGCACTAAGGAAAAAAAAAAAAAAAAAAAAAAAAAGGTTAAAAATACTTGATTCCATGAGTCAGTTTTATCCTAGGTTTCTCTCTTTTTTGTTTTGTTTTGGGGTTTTTTTGTGTAAGAAAAAAGTGTTTTGTATTTATTACTATGTGAGTGAAGTTATTTTTTAAATGATTTGATGCGTAGCGGGTAGGGGAGGGGTGTTAAACTGCTATTGTTACCTGCAGTTTGATGAGATCCTGTTACAATTGTAAATAAATTGTAAATAAAGAAAAATATTGCAATGATTGACCAAATAATACATCATTCATATGGATGTTTGGATGTTTTAGCTGTATTTTTTTTTTATTGTTTTATATTTGTTTGAAAATTATTTAATAAGGATGTCATGATACCAGTCAGAGAGCATATATTAAATTACTATTCTGTACAGAATTACAAAGTACGTTCACATTAATGATTCACAAGAAAGTATTTTTGTTGTTTTTCAAATGTACTATCAGTGATTCTTTGTGATCTACACCTGAATACTGACCACTTGAAGAATTGTTTTGTTTTGTTTTTTAACTTGTCTGTCAGTAATTTACTTTGGTTTCTCTATTATAAGTACTTGGTCACACAATCACCATGATAGTCAAGTCAAACAACATTGTGACATCCATGTGAATCAGGTTGAATTATAGAATTAGGAATAACTGTGAATTATTTTAAACCACCGAAGCAGAATTTTTAATGAAGAGTTTAACTTGAGTCAGCACAATTAGACCACATTCTGTTTTGCTCTGGGGTTTTATAAATACACACACACACCTATATATTTTGTAGATATGTGTCCAGTGTCATGGCTGAATTTAGACATCTGACAAATTTGGGAGTGAAAAAAACTGGTAGCTGTTGTTTGTAGCAAAGGACTAGAAACAATGAATAGTTTCTGGAGCAACTGACAAAAAATGTATAAAGAAATTGTTTGCCTGGGAATAGTTTTACTAATTCTTTAAATATAAACTGAAAAAATATGGTGTCTTTTATCCAAATGGACTCCAACCCATTTCACATGCCTTGTAGTTTTTAACGGAAAGTTGTTTTGCGTGCACAATTTTGAGGAGGCAAAGTGACAGCTTGTACTGCGTAGGACACATATTTTTGAACTTTCAAAAGAGTCAGTTGTACATATATTTTTCACAATGAACAGTTGTAACTAAATTGTTTCATGAATATTTTCGTCTTGTAAAGTATACCAACAATTTACTGGTGTTTGCCTAAAATTTTTTTGCTTTGTTCTGTATAGTAGTCTCAAATGTTTTGGAAAATGAAGCCTTTTTGAAGTACACAGAGTGATATAGGGTTTGGTATTTGAGGAACTGAATTTAGGAACATTTACATAAAAAAATAAAATATTTTACATCATTATAAGTTGTATGACTGCATTTTGTGTATGTGTGTGTGTGTGTGTGTTTACATGTTTAATTAACCAGGTGAAATTTGCTCTCAGTTTTGTGTGGTAGATGCGAACACACAACAAACTGTAACAAATGATAATAGCTAACCACAGATAAGAAAATATACAGTCGTCACACTGGGCATCTTAAAATTAAACCTTGACAATCCTTCAGAGCTTTACCTATCATGGTGATCAGTTAGCATCTGTCATGATCTGGAGTTAAACTAATTTGAGGAGAATAGGGTTGGTAATTTCAGAGCTCTTTGAGTGGCTACACTCAGAAGAAAGACATTGCAAAGTCTTTGATCTAAACTTAATCTACAATAACATTACTCTCCGAAGAGAAACATAGTAGATGGACCAGTGGTCTGCAGCTTTCCCTATAACAGTCTATCCCTTTAACAGAAATATTATGAGATAATTTCCACACATTCATTCCCAAAATGAAGCCCAAATTGCACTGTCGCTGAGTTAGATCACGAATATGTCAATTTGTCAAGTTTGTCTTCAGAGTATTTTTCTCTGCAAACATCAGTAAGGACCACAATACATGAGGACGTCAGCATGATAAGCAGTGCTAGAATATTATGGATCATGTTTGGCTTGTGATGCCTCTCCAGAACAAACTACCTGGTCATGCCATGTGATAACGTTAGTTCCTTGTCATTTGCTTTGAGATGCAGTAGCTGTGTCACAGAAACAACATGATCCACATTCTTAAACCAGTTATCTGGCAACAGTGGCTGCCAGGAATTTTACTCAGCTTTCATAAAGTCATATTTATTCTATGAATAAAAATCAGTAATTATATCAATATACAGAAATGTTTTTAATATAAGATCATACTTATCACTCGTATTTTTAGAGAAATGCAGGCAGGCAAGTCGGCATCAACTGAAAAAAAAATCCAAACAAACAAACAAACCATGCTCTCTGTAAGAGTGCGTATCCTGAACGGAAAGAGCGATGACATGACCTGAAACAGGAGCCAGACTGGCTTTGGTCCCAGTGCCACGCCCTGTGCCCACTGGTGAGGAGGGGATGACATAGACTGAGTGGTATAGGGGGATTTGGGATAAGGGGGGGGGGGTTATATGAATAATACACACACACACTCTTAAGTGGAGATGGGCTCTGCCACATCAGGGGTAAGGGAGGAAGGGTGTGAAGTGCCTTTGTGCATCACTATGGTTACCCAACATTTAATGGATGAGTGGAAACCTTCACCAAGCTGTGCCCTGCTGCAGGTGCCTGGCACTAAACCTGGCCCTGTCTGCTCCATAGGACAAAATAGTGTGGACTTATTCAAAACCCAGCACCCGAAGCGACAGGACACCAAAAGGAATTAAATCTAGAGCAAGGGTAACATATTAGCCCTCAGATGTAGAACGACAAAGTGTGTCCCCAGGATGGAGAAGACTCATCTGGGTTTTATTCATCTTTCATTTATGTATTCAGACACACACCAAACACCTCGACCTTTTGGATGCACACCCTCTGTGTGTGTGTGTGTGCGTGCGCTCGTGTGTGTGTGTGTGTACACACATATATATTTCAGACTGTCCAACTCACTGGCCAGAGCTAATCTCAGTCCCCTAAGCACATACAAATACATACCTCAGTCCCCTCAACACACACAAATACACACTTCAAAACCAGTACCTGTGTCAGCTCTTTGTGCATCACCCAAGACAGACTGCTTCAAGCCAGACAGGTTTCCAGCAGTTCCACAGAGTGAAGATTAACCGCTGTTGTGTCTCCACAGGACAGATCAAACCCTGGGAAATCTCTCCAAAGCTACATATCAAATCTCTTGCATATACAGGTGAAAAGTTTCTCACTTCCATCAGAGTTTCTGAAATGTGAGCATGGTTATGTTGTGTGGTTAAATGTATCGTGGTTTATGTATATGTGTGAGTGTTCTACAGGTTTAAGAATTCCACATGATTGTGTCAAAGTATTCAGTAGCATGCATGTGCAACCAATTAATTAACACAAGCATGTGTTATTGTTTCATAATGTATGTGTGTGTTTTACACATATAGCCTACTTGTGCCAGTGAAAATATGCCCTAAACAGATGTCCCACATTTGTCACGCTTGATGTGACTATTGTCTCTTAATCCTAATAGTGACAATGCTCCTCTCTCTCTCTCTTTTTTTTTTTCTCTCATACACACAGCGTGCCTCGCTAACGTGAAGTAATAAATCACCATAAGTTCTATATCCCAACAGCTCCACCTACTGGTATTTTTGTTCAAATACAGGTTCAGACCTGCAATAATGTGCAGTATTGGTTTTTTTTTTTTTCTTTTCTTTTTTTTTTTTTTTGCAACTATCTAGACTATTTTCATATTTGTGGGTCAGTATATGGCTTAGAGAACTGCCTAAAACAGTCCTGTTTTGTATAATTCAAATCTACTCCATTCTAAATCAGGCTGTCACATGAGTAACTGCGTCATTACTGTTTTGTATAAGATCTGTGTTGCTACTGTGCTGCCACAAGAGCCACAGTACTAGTTAACATTACCCTACAGGTAATTACCCATACTGCAAAAAGGTGAGTAAAGGTTACTGAATGCACTTATAATGCATTTCCAAAGTAATAAGATGAGAAGAAAAATATGGCTCTTTGAACAAGGTCATAACAGACACTGTTCTAAAATGCTGACAGGTAGGAATCCACTTCTGAGGCCCTTTCCTTAAAGACTGAGGCTTTTGATTATGTAAGAGCTGGTGAAACTTGATGTGAACACTAACAGCATTACCGCAACAGCTGTGATAAAGTGGGGCATACAGCACTCAACAACAGAAATTCACTTTCAGTCGGAATGCTATAATATGGCCTAATCTATCCTTGGTGAAGTGTGACATTATGATGATGATGATGATGATGATGATGATGATGATGATGATCTCATTTTTCAATCCTCAAAGTCAAACCTCCTAAATCCAAGGATGATCAGGCCGTACACTCTTAAGATAAACGTCAGCATAGCAGCCAGGAGTGCCAGCAGAACGTCTGCATTGGAGCACTGGCAGCCTGGAGCAGACAGAGTGGGAAGGGGTGGGTGATTCATGGCATACGCATCATCCATGTGCGCCAGATGGACAGATCATGCCGAAAGGAGGGGGTGGGAGAGTTGGACAGCCCTTCTCGCTCCTCTCAGGAAACCCATGCAGCAGCGAGAGGGGTGGCTGTTTTGGTGCCGTTAATGCAAGTGGTGTGTTTCCGAATGAGTGGAAGCTTGGTAGCCTGCCCAGACATACTCCATTTTACAGCAACAGGACCAAGGGAAAGGGAATCAGGACAGCCTGTATGCTGACCACTGCAGTATTCTGTATATCATCTTCTCATAATTTAGGATGGGGAGGGACAGCAGCCCTCAAACAGATCTGAGATTGTTTTACTGGGGCAGGACAGCAAACCTTGATTGTTTTACTGGTGGGTTGTCTCTGCTTATAACTGATCGCTGTTTCCACATCTGAAAATTATCTGCATGTTTAATACTATTAAAAGCTGGAAAAAAACAAAACAAAACAAAACAGTGAACCCCAGGACCTGCATCAACACTTTCTCTTAAAACAGAAGCCATACTAGACAAATCAGCCATGATAACCTGAAAAGCTTTATCCAAGTGAATATTATTGTGTCTTATCAAGAATTAAATAAATAAATAAATGAGTCACACCCATTTATTCCTGTGAGGAATACAGTTAAGGACCAGTCATATTAATCTAATTATTTTAACTCATCTAGTATCCCTCAAAGCATCCATGTATATCTTCTTAGACATTGTTTTTCTCGTCTTTCATTGCTGCAGCAATGTTGCAAATTCGATAGGTTGTGTGAAGTCCCTGCCTCTGTGTACACTCTGACGCAGATCAAGTACGC
This sequence comes from Chanos chanos, assembly GCF_902362185.1. Lineage (NCBI taxonomy): Eukaryota > Metazoa > Chordata > Actinopteri > Gonorynchiformes > Chanidae > Chanos > Chanos chanos. Next base: position 21,329,693 of record NC_044499.1, on the reverse strand, counting down.
AATTCTGGCTCGTGTATATTCTCCTTTGCGAGCCATGTGTGCGCACTCCTCCAGTTAAGCCTGCCCCTTGCAGACGCAGACGCGAAAGCAGTTTCGAGTTGGCCACATAAACTTCCTGGTGAATGCGTTTCGGATTTATATCGACGCGCGTCGGTCTGGTCTATTATAGAGTTGTTTTGACAAGTAATACATACGGCGCCTAACAATGCAAAAAAGGAGCATGCGTCACTCCCCGGATGGATAACTGGGATGCATTGTAAAGACTCGCACTCTGAAAGGGAGTTTGACAAGTGAATGCGGATATTCTCAGTGCAACGACATTGATAAGGAACTGGAGCCTCGGAATGTGGCAGCTTTAATCATGCTTCCGCAGAAGTAGTATTTTAATTTTGAATCTGCTGTCAACTTTGCGTTTATACCTTTGGGAAACAACTCCTTTGGTAAAGATATTTTGGTCAACAACTTCTGGTTTTCATCATCTTAAAAAGAGAGTAAAAAGAGTTTGTCGCCTGAAAATGGGGAGCACAGTGATGGATGCAAAGAAGAAGGACTCCAAAAAGAACCCAAAGAAGAAGAGAGCCCTTCGACTGAATATGCCTGTAAGTTTACTTTTGCCTGTGTTGTCTACAAACTGTTGCGGACAGCATGTTGGCAGGTCGCATGTGCAGCCCAAGGCCATGTGGGCGGGGAGCAAGTACCACTGTTGACATGAGAGGTACCTCAACGTGTGTCATATTTTCAACTGCAGCGTTTACCTTGGATTCATCTAACAAACAATTGGGCTATTTCAGCACTTGACCCGTATTTCTGTTTTGCCGTTTTTCTTGTAGTGTAAGACAGGCATACGTTAAGAAGAAACTGTTCTAGGAATTTAAATCTCGGGATTTTTATTCACATGTAACATATAACAGTTCCATGCACACTTTGTCTGAACAGTTGAAGTGTTTGTGATGTGGAAGAAAGCCGTCGCCTGTTTTGTTTATATTTTTCGACGGTTTGCTCTGTGCTTTGTAATGTGTTATAATAGTAACTGTTCAGAGACATAACATAGTCGGCCAGTTTTGCAGCTACTCTGGTTTAAGTTTCAGCCAGCCTTCTTCGAGCCTACCCTCTACAGGATGTTGCACGAGCTGTAATCTCATACAGATGATACTCAGCCGCTCCTTAAACCCTCGATTAGGTTAGAGATGTTTGTTATAGCATGGAATCGAATCCTACAACAAAGCAAGGCAGATTCTCAGAAGGAAATTTAATCGCCATTGTCATAGCATAGCAAACTAGACTATAGTGTCCGTGTGAATAGGCTACGCGAGCTAAACTCACGTTATAGATGCTGGACCAAGGCGCTAAATTTGATGAACCCACTACTCAATCTCACTTCAGTCATAGCCCCTGTAAAAATGTCAGTTATGGCCTCGCTGACATTCATAGGTCTGTTGTTCATACGGTACGCGTGGGGTATACTTGAGTTTTGACCCTCATTGTGTTCTTTTCCTTGCGGATATCATGGGTTTGTCTTACATTAAATAAGGCAAAATTATCGTGTAAGTCAAGAAATTAGTGGCTCGTGAAGAATCACGCTGGCTACAAAGCTAATGCTTTTCTCTCTGTATAGTGTGATTCGCCTTGTTTACAAATGGTTTTTATAAAAGAGGAAGTGCAGGAAACAGCTGTAAGGGCGCGAACTTCTTAGTCATGACTCATCGAAGTCCTGCGACAGAAGGCAATTTAAAATGGATTTGTGCAGGGTTTGTTATAGAATTTTTTCGACCGCTGCTGACAGTCACGTGTAGAAATCATTTTATGAAATAAAGCCTAGGCATTTTCATGGCAGTTTAAGCTGTGTTAAATGAAGTTTATTACTCTTCATCAAATAGAAGGCCAAAGAGCCAGAATGTTATGGGAGCATTTTATACCTACACAAGATTATGAATTAAGAGCTGCTAAACTCTAATCCTGACATTCTTGGTGGTATTGTAGAAACTAAAATTTATGTTGAGAAATCAATTTCTCCGTTGTGAAGAAGTAAGGAGAAGGTACAAGCATATCTTTGTTCTGAAATGCAGAAAATACAGATTTGTTACTGAACATAAGATAACCATCTGTCATTCATACACCTCCTTGTTTTCCAACCAAGCCCTTAGGGACATTCAGACATTCCATATGTGCTTTCCAGTTTCAAATCATGCACACCTGAATAGAGACGTGGATTTATTATTGTGCTTCTCACTGACAGGTGTGGATTTACTGATGTTGGATTAGAACACAAACATCACACAGAGGCCCTTAAGCACCAAAGTTCACTTAACCAGCATCCACATGTTCTTATTTCATATATCATATATTATTAGATGTTTGTAGTTTAGCATCAAATCTTATGAGTTGTATGTGGTTTGGCAAAGCCCCTATCACATTTTTTCCATTAATCATTAAAAAACTTTGAACCTACTGTGCTGTATAATTCAGTAAAGTAACTGAACCATAGTTGTGCTCTGTTTTTGAAGATACTGATTCATTTATTTTAGCAACAATGCTACCTTATCACTACAAGTAGTGACAAAACTTTCCATACACTTATGTCTTGCAGAAACATGTTCTCAATTTTGTATATCAGCATTCCATATATTTATGTTCTTTTTGTGTATGTATGTACGCCCTCATATCTGTTGGTTAATGTGTATACTCTTGTACTCAAAAGAAGGCTAAGAGGTCACATGGAGGTCATCTGGTACATCTCTGTGAGACTGGTCTCTAGAGATTTACATTGTCTCTTATGAGCACAATCCCACGGAGATCATGCACCTTCATGAAAAACTTGACTTGTGTAAGACTTATTGCAGGCCACTCATTTCCAATGCCCCCAGTGGACCACCTCATGAATATTTAAGTCAAAGTATTATAAGCTGTAAAGGTATTAGCATGTCAAAGCTTTTTGTGTGGGTGTCATAGAAGTTTTTAGGACTCAGAGAATAAGGTCATGTTATCTTTGTTATCTCACAGTGTAAGCCAATACAAAAACACAAAGACTTGCACACATAACACAATCAGATCAAGAGCACACACACAAACACAAATGATTAATGTAATGACCTCCATACTATGATATGTCTATAGCTCAAAAGCAAGGCTGTGTCAAGGTTCCTCATGAGTTCATGGCTGGTCCCACTCTCTGTCTGTGGACTGCTTGCAGTATAAGAGAAGAACTGAAGCAAAACATGCTCTTTTTGTTTTAGCCTTCAAGCCATTGTTTAGCAAGCTGGTTTAACTGTGTATCAACTGAAGTTTAACAAGTATTTGTTTGCATGGAGAAGGTCTTTGATACGTTAGTAAATTGAATGTGTGCAATGAGATCAAACCAAATGAATCATGTACACCGCTAATTAAGTCTGTTAGATAGAGAATTAAAAAAAGAAGAACAGAAACCTGTGAAAGGAATTTCTCACACTTTCTGATTTCCTCAGTGAATATCTTCAGTGACTGATAAACTTGATAAAACACTGATAAAATTCAAGGGTTGTTGTACGAAGTAGGAGTTAAAACCTTGTCTAACTCTCACTTTTGTTGATCTAGGATCTCAGTCCTTTTGCCTCTCCACTTCTGGACGGAGAAACAGACAGAAATGAGAGTGATGACACACGCAAGGTAAGGTTTCATGGGTTGAGGAAATAAGATATCCTTCTTCACTAATGACATCATCCACTTTAATGTTCAAATCAGCCACCATAGTAGTAATGCAGTTAATCTCTATGAGGATAAAACCAAAATACTGTTTTGTGGTGTGCCAAATAATAAGTGCATGAGTTTGTACATGTGTGTGGGGGTGTGTCTGTCTATGCATGAGTGCATTTATGTGTATGATATGTAATTTGTTGCCTGTCGTTTTTTTGAAGCATGTCACAAACAAGTATATCACAATAGACAGTGAAATGGGAGACAGAGGGAGAGAAAGAGAGAGAGAGATTCTTTAATAGACAAACTTCTGTAAAAGAGTACTTGGAGAATAATCACTATACATGTTCTCTGAGGAAATAAATCTCTTACTGAAGATAAACTATTGGTGAGCATTGCATAGAACATTGTGTTATAGAGATTATACTTTGTCCATTTGCTGCTTGTGTTTTTGTCCTTTCTATATTTCACCTGTTTTCCCCTGAACTGTGGGTTTTGATAGACAGATATTTTATGAGCTGTATGGAGTATTACATTATCAATTATTGACCATACTGTCAGCAGAGTAAGAAATTCTGAGAATAGTTTTAGCCTACAGTCTTTGGACTGTTGTTTTGGTGCTGTATCAGGAACTTGGAGTAGGGAACTGTTCTCTTGATGCCTACAGCATCCTGCTGTAAGTGCGCTAAAATCTTAAACTGACAACGCAATTTCCAGGACGTCTTTTAAGGGAGAGAGGTTAACTCCCACCGCTGCCGTGAACTTGTTCGTCTCTGCGAGACAGGTACCTCACTCTTGGTAACCACTGCTGAATGAGAAGGTTAAAAGGGATCTTAATTCATCCACCCTCTGAAAGAACAAGGCCAATCGTTTTCCTGCTGTCTCAGGCCCTCAGTCGATAGGTGTGGCATAGCTGGGGTCTGATGGCTCTTCAGCTTGTTTGGGTTAACCATAACCAAACAGTATTTACCTTCTGAGCTACTCACTGTCCACTGTTAGATGCCATGCTCTTAAATCATATTCCACACATTTTTTAGTGTTAACACACATACATGATTCTTGGCTACACTGGGATGGGTGCATAAAACACTGGCTTGTCTAGACTTGCTGTTTTGCAATGCTAAAGAAAATATTTACTAGGAAGATAAAGGTTATGTGTGTGTGTGTGTGTTGTGTGTGTCTGTATGTGTGTGTGTGTGTGCACATGCATATACGTGTGCGTGTGTTATGCCCTACTGTCATTGTATTAAATGAAAAAAAAAAATGTGTGTATTATGGCCAGCTATTAAGCAAACACATTCCTGAAATGTAGACCACAGAGGAGAAGTTGGCATGTTTAAGTTCTCACAAGAAAACAAATACCTTTATTGAGATTGGAAGGTTTCTTTGTTGAAAAGGCTGAGTATGGTAGGAGCTAAAGAAAATAAACATGTGTCTAACATATACAAGAAGTAATGTTGACATTAATTATAAAAACATTGTACAAGGCTGTACAGAAAAGGATTTGTCATGTTGAGTAACTTTGGCTCGTGAGATATGGGCTTTGAAGTTAGATACATTTTTCTAACAATACAACAAAGTATGAAACATTTGTGAAGCCAGTGTTACTGCTGGGAGGGGAAGCCAGAAAAGACTCATTTATTCTTACACATTGGTTACACTGTATGGACATAATGATACTCCCTGTGAAGTAGTTCCATTTATCCTGTTTTTGTGAAATATCTGCTTCTCTCTTGTTCGTACAGTAAGTAGCAAAAGCTGCCCATAGATCGTAATACTGTTCAGCAATCAAAGTTTATCTGTTAAAAAGTCACACACAATTCTTTTCTGGTGTTTTCATTCGCTTGGAATTATGAACATTATTCTGAAGGACAGACATTGTTTAATGAACCAAATCTCTACTATACTTCTCATAGAGGGCCCTTTTAATGTTTATTATTGAGGAGGGGTGCATAGAAAGGGTAAAATACTGTCAAACTGACTCAAACTGAAATACAAAGTGACACAGTTCCTGATAAGCACTTCCGGTGGTCTCTTAAGGTTTACTGGGATTAGATTAGGGTGAAGGTATTAGACCAGTCTGTTACGTTTGAAAGGAAACCAAATACAATATACACAGGCGATAAGTGATGCATTGTTCCTGTGAGGTGTGTTTGTTATTATGCATTGGCAGAGCTAACTGATAATATAGCATATAGCAATGCAGCTAGTACCACACACACACATACACACCTACTGCAGTTGCCAACATGATGCTGTATAACTGGATTATTGTCATAATAGTATGTGTGCAGTGAAATGAAAATTCTCTGTAAATGATTTTTTTCAAAATATTTTTGCCTTTCTCAAGACATTTACAGACAGACACTCGGATTATTAGCTGTTCTCTCTCCTACGTGGAGAAGTTGTTTAGGGAAGTGCATAAAAACTTCTTTGATATAATTTATGGTACAGTTAAGATTATTAAAATACGGCCACTTTAATCAGCTAACAGATGGAGAACTAGACCACAGTGTACTATCTGTGAAAGACTATATTATTTCATTGTGCTTGTCACACAGAAATGACCCATGGTGGCATTTAAGAACTGAACTTTTACGGGTAGTATTTAAATAGGTAAATGAAATGAACACAAAGCAAGAAGGATATTTGCAGACCCTCTGGAAACCTTATCTCTTAGTTTTGTGGCAGATGATATTTTGCTTCCACTTCCTTATTCAGAATTGCTCGTGTTGTTTGAGGTTGGACTGTTTATAAAGAAGACCATGCCCGGATAAACTCTGTCTCAGCTTCTCACCATAGAGATTTTCTCTTATTACAAAGACAGAATCTTATGCCTTATTATGAAAGGCCAAATGAAGACAGGCAAATAAAACCACCTTGTACTCCAGACTGTGGGGAACCGACCTGAATGCCTCGTTGAGATCTGAAGGTCAAACACTGGAGTCAAAACTTTGCGAACTTGCGGGTCGATTTATCGGCCTGTGGAGTGTGCCTTTTGACCCACATTCATTAGGCAGAGAACGATGTGAAAGTGTGTGCACTGATACAGGTGCAGAAATGAAAACAACATAATCTTATCATTTCACTGGCACAGGCTTATCTGAGCAAACTATCCAAGATCATTTGTTATGGGTTTAGTTATGTTTTAGTACTTTATAAGACCCACTTCCAGTTTGACTTGGTTTTCTAAACCTTCTGCCTTTGTGTGTCTACAGTTTCATATCCCGTAAATGAAAAGAACACTTCCTCCCACAAATCAATAGGTGTGATATTATCCCAGACCATGAAGATTGATTTATTTTGGTGTATTTGCTGTCTTTGGCTGAAAGTCAATGGCTTCCTCAATGGAAGTGAACAAGGGAATGCTTTGAGACAAGCGCAGAGTTCCACTGAGTTGTTTAGTGACATATAAAGGCTTAACTCTTTAATCTTCCATATAGATTTCTGTATCAAAAGCTCTAGATAGTAATTACTATGTGTAATACTTTTAGTTCTGTAAAGAGCTTCTGTACAAACTGTAACATAAACAAAACTCTCTGCATTATACACATCATGAGCTTATATATTAAGCTTAATGTCATATTTATGACAGCGTAGTGGTAGTTCTACCTTCACAACTGTTAGCGATATGGTAAAACAAAAACCCTGTTCAAAATGAAGTGAGACTCTACTGAGATCTCAGTTCTCTTTTCTAAGGCTTCTCAGTCCATTCCCTGACAGCTCTCAGCATTTGTATAGTGTCCCTGTCTGTCTGTCTGTCTGTCTCTCTCTCTCTCAGTGGAATAAAGTACTTCTATATTTTGTAATTGTTTATCTTTGTCATGCAACTGTGAATGGCTTCATAACAGCAGGGGTGTATGGACTTAGTAATACTTTTCAAAGTTTTGAAATCTCTGTTGCACATTCAACCTCTGTTTACATTTTTCCCTCTTTTATTGGTTTTCTTTTAAAAATATATTTGTCTTGTAGTATACAGAATCATTTTGCACATTGTGGACTGTCACTTATCGATTAGTTTTTAAAACAAATTGTTAAGAGCTTATGAGTCAAAGATCCCATAGATAATAACATGAAATGTTATTGTCCTTTATCTAGCGACTTGAGGCCACCCCCAAGGTTACAGTCCATATTTTATCTATAAATAATAACGAAAAATACATTAGATTAATTCCAAGTTCAAAGTACGCACAATAACCAAAACAAAACAAGGAAAAATGATAACAGCATATATATACATGGCCTATTTATTGTAAACTGGAGTCTGTGACATTTTTTGGATGAATTGAATTTAATGTGTAATTAAATAGACAGATCATTTAAATATACACAAGCAAATGTACAGATGTAGTGCATAATCGGTTGCTTGTATTCAGACAGGCTTTGTTGTGTAAATGATTTCATTTCCTCTGTTGCTATTTTTTTGGGGTCTCTTTCTTCTTTCAGGGGGATGGGAGCTGCCTCTCCTCCAGCCCCACTAAAGGGCTTTTTGCGAAGGCTTCTACACCCCAACCATCCACACCCAAGTCAGCTAATCCAGGCTCTCCGAAAACCATCTTTCCCTACCCCCCATCCTCCCACCAGAACTCACCACCCAAATCCCCCCGTCGCTTGAGCTTCAGTGGTATCTTCCGCACCTCCTCAAACTCCGCCCCTGCCAGCATCAAGTTCTTTTCTAGAACCAGGAAAGGTAAGAGGCTGGGATAAATCAGGTTGAATGGAGTTGGACAGTCTCATCATTTGTTTATTTATTACTTCAGCTAGTTTTAGGGAACTGGTTATCCTCTCCAAAGCCTTTTAATGCAATCATTAGATGGAAGAGTCTCAAGTCTGGAGCATTTTATGGCAACTTCGCTTGTGATCACCCAAACAAATATATTCTGTCTCCAGTTAATGTGTTTAAAGTCCGGATCGGTGCATTGACTGAACACGAATCGATATGAAAGGCTGTCTCAGCAGTTTCCAGGGGCATAATGAGGCATTCAAATCAAAGTAAATGGATAATACAATAACACAAAGCCAACCCCTTTAAAGAACCCGCTGTGGCTTCCTGTTGACTTAGACGCTTGAAACCACAAGGCAAAAACATTTGTGATCTTGCTGGGAATCAAAAGTCTTTGGTTCTTAAAGACTAAAAATGTATGCACACTGCTATGCCCAACTATGCACAGAAAACAGATTTCTTTTACTGGCTTGTTCCTAGGTAAGTGTGTCACTAGACAAACAGCCTTGATTTAATGCCATATTGGCTCACAGTATGAGGTCCCATTTGACCCATGTTGTCATTGCACATGAGCTTCCTGATCTAAGAGCAACTTGTATGATTACACAACCAAGCTGCCGCTGTGGTTTCTTTTGTGAGGACTGCAAAAGACCAGCTTGATATGCCTGATGAAATTATGAAAAGCTTGTTCCTGTTTCTTTTCCTTCCTACAACCGTGCCAAATCATGGCGTTATAGGTAAGGCCAGTATTGAGTGTATAGCGTAAAGTGTTGCTTATTCTTTGCAGCAGAAGGCTTCTCATTGGCCCAATCATTTGTGAACATTTGGGGAAAATACACATGGTCATTTAAGTGCTGATATAAAACATTTTGTGGAGAGGTAGTTTTTGTGTTTAAGAGCTACATGTATTGAATTAATTGATTTTTGTTGATACTATGCCAACTTTCTGCATACAGCACTTATATCCTCACATGCTCCTTTGGGAAACTCTTGGAGATCAAGGCACGTATTCTCAATCATGTGGCCACAGGTTATGAGTGTTCTTGCCTAAACCACCAGGTTCTTACTCAACAGAGACGGACAAGAATCCATTTGTCTCTCTGTTTGTACACTGAGCTGTGCGACACCACAGAGTTCTGGCCAAACCAGTGGCTTTCTAAATACCCGAGAGGATTATAAGACAGGATGTACTTTTATTGAGGGTTGGAAGCAAAAAAAATAGTGAAACCGAGGACAGATTTGACTCTTTCCCCCTATTTTTCCTGGTTTCATTTTCAACAGTTTCCACTCGCATGAAGTAATAAGAATGTGAAAGGACAGACTGAGCTTTGTTTGATCTGGTCAGTCCTGGCTTCGACCAGTGGTCTCCAATCTCTTGTATAATGTTACAGTAAAAAAATGACAACTGGAATGAAAACAGAGTGTGCCTCTTATTTTGACATTGCTGAATGAAATAATGTAGCTTTCGTGTTTTTTTAATGCACTGTTACTACAATTGTTGTAATCCATAGGTCATATGATAATTCTTACTTCATTATGACCCCCAAATAACTCTAAGGAAAGTCAGGAATAAAGTCTGAAGAAACAGATTTAAGTGTAAAGTTTTTTGTTTGAATCATTCACAGCATATTAAAGAATTGATTGAATTGAATTGATCCGAGCTTAGACTGGCACATCCAACGCTCTGCTTTTCCTGTATATCGGTTTTCTAATTGCTTTGTCTGAGTTCACTGTCAGTGCCTCTTCGCTGAAGAACAAACTGCTAGGGCATTTGGCGGCCAAAGGAATTTGGCACCTTTACCTGAGTGAAAACATTTGAGTGGGAAGTTGAGCTGAAATATTATAAGAAGTTGACATGTCTAAAGCAAACATGTGAGTCATTTTACCCTACCAGTGTAAGGAGGCCTCTTTAGCCTAGACAAGAACAGTATTCCAGACTCTTTTCAGTCGGCTCAAAAAAACAAGGATATTGATAAAGTTCAGTGTCCTTTATAGATGGACTTCATTCATCATAACAAAATAACTGAAGAACCCCTTTTAGGCAGTGGTAAGAAAGATGCTGCTCTTGGTTTGAGTCACTTTTCCCGCAAAAACACAAGGTTGATTCGCTCTTTATCCATCTCTGGCAGCATCTGTGGCAGTAACAATGAGCTCCTTTTATTTTTCTTGTATTTTTCATTTCATCAGCCTCTCTTGCTGGTACCATTTTTTTGGCATCGTGGAGTTACACTGTATTGATCACTCAGGATACATACTTTACTGTGTGTAATGAAATACAGGGGACAGTTAAGACCTTCAATGAATTCACTGTGTATTGATGTTACGTGATCATAACAGGAGCAGCACTGTGAGTACATGTGAACATGTGATCTCTGATTGCACCATAGTCCCTTATGCCCCTTAATCTTTATCATTTTAATCATCATATCACCAGATAAATCCAGGTCTTCTCCGTTTGAATTTTAAGCTCATTAAAGATTGAGTCCTTATTTTCTAGCATTACACAGCTGGATTTAAACAGTCCAGTATGTGTCAAAGCCCCATTACTAATAGTAAGTTTCATGCATTATCCACCAGGAGGTGCTGTGGGCCAGATAACCAGTTTGGCAGGGTCAGGCCAGACTCCCACTTCTCAGTCACAGTGGTGTAAACTCTTGTCAAACATTTCAGACTTTTTTATTTACAGTAACCATAACACCTTTAGTCTTTGTGCCCCTCTAGACAAGGCAAAGAAGAGCTGTGCTTGGCCTGATTGGCTAAGTGCTTTTCGATGGTGCTGCGCTGCCAAGTCACATAGTGCAGACAAGTATAAGTGAGTGTGTAGTGACATCACTCTTCCGTTTCCTACACTGAATACACTCAACAGATGCGACATCATTCACTGACCAAACATATCCGGCTCCATAGAAGGCAATGGAGGTTCAGTCACCGATGATCACGTTGCTCAGAATGGCACTCACCCATCTACGGGCAAAATAGCCACAGCATTCTTGTCAGATATGACTATATCACACGTTTACACAGTTAAAGCCATCCGTTGTCATATGAAGTTTTATCAGTATATGAATTTAAGGCAGCACCACGAGGAATGGATGCCGCGTGATGTCTGCCCCTATCACCGCCCTGATTTTTTCAATGTTTGATATGTGGCCATTTTCCCCTCAAGCCTGAGTGTCTTCATTGTTTTATCTTCATGGGCAACCGAAACAGTGTCTTTGTCTCACCGAAGACGATGATATGCATACAGGTTTCCATTGTCTCCCTGTCACAATGTTACATACACACTAGAAATTCCTTGCCTTGGTTTGTTTTCAGTACAGGCTCATTCAGTTTGCTTATAGGCTTGTGAGTTTTCACCTCAAGCTTAGGCAAATGGAAGGATCTCTGGACATTAGCCAGCATGCGGTCAGCAGTGAGGACCAAGATGCAAATTGGCCACCGTCAACTAAAGTGATCTCAGCACTCTTAAAGGTCACTCTCCTCCCAAATCTTTGACATCACCATATTATATGGAAGAGAAATGTGAGACAGTAGTACACAACATTGTCTAGAGCTAAATAATTTACATGGTCTTAGAGAATTGTTGAAAGATATTCAGATTCTCTCTCTGAAGTTGTGTCTACCAAATACCAAATAGTTCTGTATCTATGTTGTATTACTCAGTAGTTACAATATACCTTTTTGAAAATGTAGGTGCTGGTAATGAGAGTAGCCAAGAACAGATTGTGAAAGAGATATTCAGAGAGAGAAATCATGTGAGAGAAAGTATGACAGAAGCAAAAAGAGATTTGGATACTGTCTGCCCCGGTATGCAAATTCTTCCTCAGCGGTCAAGCAAAGGAGGCAGGGCTTGCATATACACTAGAGCCAATCAGAAGCCTTTGCGGTGCAAGGCTGCTCCCCTTTTACAGAATCCTACCACACAAGGCTATTTTAAAGAGACACACAGCTGCACCTGACAATTTACTGCAGGGCCTCCACTAGGCTTGCTGTGATAGAGAAGAGAAGAAGAGAGAGAGAAAGGCAAAGAGAGAGAGAGAGAGAAAGAGAGAGAGAGAGAGAGAGAGAGAGAGAGAGAAGGGAACAGGCTTCGCACAAGAACGAAGACCGAGCCTGCATCTGGATGTATGCAAGACAGAGAGGGGCATCAGTTCTGAGAAACCTCTTTCATAGAGGACATGTGGAATTTGCAGCATCATAGGCCCACGTCAGTATGAAGGAGACACAGTGAATCTCGGACACTCTAGACACAGCGTACACTCTGAGTGTTCCTCTGGACTTCGGAGCTGTGACTCCATAGTACGTGAGCACAGCCCTATCTGGCTTAAACAACGCTCAGGTTTTAAAGGCATGCAAGAAGACATAGACACCTCCAGGTATGTCTCCAGGGATGTCCATTGGTGATGCCGCAACCTCCAGCCACAGAAAGAGAACGGATATTTTTCTCAAACCAAAAACTTTTTTTGACTGAAGCAAGACCACCACGAAAAGCACAGTATTATTAGGGGACACTCTCAAACGAAATTACCCAGTCACTCTGCATCCTTAATCGTGGGAGATTCTACCATCCCTAAAATTAAGGCCAAGAAGGTTGGACTGCATAATACAAAACTGGACATCTCATTAAAGACTTCCCCTTTACCTTGCTCTGGGATCTTAAGAACAGGTGGCTCAAGCCCCAGTATGAGTACACTTAGGTAAAGACTTTCGGCTGCCACTAGCCTTTTCTTGGGTTGGTTTTTGACCCAACCCCATCACTCTCTGCTCCCCATGAAGAGGTTTGGCAGCCTGCGACGGAGCAAAAAACGTAAGGAAGAGGAACGACTGTCAGGAAGACGCCAGTCTGAGCCGCCATGCCTTCCCGGTACAGTGCCATTCCTCATCTGACATAAGAAAAGGCATTTTTCTCATGATGATTAAAAGTAGGAACAGGAGATGATGCTAACTGTGCAGTTTTGGCTAAGAAGTAATGGCTGAATTACAATGTAGATATTATGACATGTGAGTCATGCACTGGTCTTATTCAGCAGTGTACTTTTGCCTGGTCTTCACAATATTTGGTGTACTGTAAGATAAAAAAAATATCTGTGCTTGACATCTGGAGAACTGCCATCTTACGTATGGCTGTTTTCTAACTGAGCATTCACAGCATACAGAATGAGTAGCTGTTGGAGTGAACAAACCATTCGGGTTTGAAAGCAAATTGCACTGACAAAGTATATGAAGACGTAACTTCCATACTGTTCATTTTTTAGCAAATTAGGTTTCAAGATATTTATAATGTTGGTGATTGCTCATTACAACAGTTTCTGGGTGGTAAAATGTTTTAGATTTTGATCTTATCATAGACTGGGATGTTATTGAAATTTAAATATCAACACTACTTATGCTCAAAGCACGTAGTAATGTTTAGTCATGCTTGCCTTCCACATACAGTGTCTCAGCATACAAATCTGCTGTTGTTATAATTGCCATTGGTCATGGAATCCCTTTAGACTCGCTGCTCTATTTTTGCATGTCAAAGTTTATTAAAATAGTTGGCCTAGAAGTTCCTCCTCAGCGGAAAAGATGGTTACGTTATGCTGAGTTGAGGTGCCCCTGCAGTGTGCCAGCACGTGGGGTGCCACTTGGTTTAGGACTCTGCCATTCCTAATTTTGGGCAGGGTTGACCCCTCTGCAAGCCAGACTCTTGTCACAGTGACGTAAGCAAAAATGTGACACCATGGAGCTTTGTGACTGGGACACCATCACATGACAGGGACGCTGCAGTCCCGTCAGAACTCTGTCATGACTCCCATGTGTCTGCTGGTTTTATTTACTTTGCAACTGAGGGTAGGGGATTGGTTTTGACTTCCATTCTTCAAGTGCAAACACCTTTCAAAGCTGAAAGGTGTTATTGGAGTAAACAGAAAGTTCAAACAAATTAAAGAAAAAAAAGAGGGGGGGGGTTATTTGGTGAATATTTACTATATATATACACACACACACACACACACACACACACACACACAGTAGTTGTCATTCATGTTTTGGATAACTCTATTGCTGCCTCTGTCTCCCTCACCTCCCCCTCTCTCATGAAACCAAGTTATATCCTACCTACTGCAAGGTGTTTTTTGATTCAAATAATGTGACACCAATATTTATTTAATTTATGATCAAATCTAAACACAACATTTTAACAGAAATAAATCACAGAACAAAAATCTGTATGCCAATACAACTTCACAATGGACAATGGTATTGATCATATGCCATTGTACACACAAGTTATGTTTGTATTTTAATAGGACAAATGTGCTATAAATTAGCAAAACTGGCATAAAAGAACTAACTGAATCTTCATGTTTATAATAACACAGTTAATAATTTACTTACTCGCTTTTATTTCTTTACATATATATTTGGTATATAACTTTAATACTCTTTTGTTGTTGTCACAGAATTGTACAGTGTATGTATGTTCTGTAATGGGAACACATCACCATAAACTGGAATTGTTAACATCTAAGACTTCATACAGTTTCACAGGGAAGTAAAGGAAAGCCATGAAGGCATTACTTGTGTGTGTCTGTGGTCGATATTGAACAGTAAAGAACATAGAGCAGCTTCAAGAATGCTTTGCAGTGGGATCTTGACTTACTCTGACCAGTGCCAATGGTATATGTGTGTGTGACTAAACAGAGTCAAAACATATCCATTTAATTGAAACAGATCTGTCACCTCTCTAACTCTTACACACACACACACACACCACACACACACACACACACCGACACAAACAGAGACCAGAAGTAATTTATCTCATTACATCTGGCTGACTGGAGTTGTCTGTTCCTGCATCCCACGTTAGGTGACTAAGCTGGTCACGCGGCTCGGCAGGTTCAAGCCCTGACGTAAATCAGACGGGGTCAGGTTGCCTGTCTGTTCAGTTCCTCTGAAGACTGACAGCTCATTCCATGCCACCTGCTGACATGCAAGAAGTTCACTATATTATACCAGTCAAAGAAAATATGCCCATCTACTTCAGCCCCTGTTCCTCAAATCAAATGCCTTTTAACTCTGTTGACAGCTCTGCATTGTACCACAGTGCCAGGGAATTACTCAGTAGTTCACTCTAATCTAATATGCGGACACAGAGTCCTGTTTATTGGACAGCAGGACTTGGTGTTGACTGCACAGAATGTTTATTCTACTGCTTGGCAAAAGTTTAAGACAGTATAGGCAATTTTTAATGGCTTTAATGCCACCTCAAAATAATATGAGTATATGAGACCATTGTTGCATAAATTTGCTAAAATCATTAGTCACATCGCTGTTGGTTTGAGACGACATATCTGTTTTAGAAATGATAAGTATTTGGGATGGGACTACAGATCGAAAGTAGGTATATCGCGATCCAAAAATATTAAGATCCATTTCATAAGAAAGAAAATGATATGCAATATTTGGTACTTTGTAGTGTACCCTACTTGCATTTGTATTTGCTACTTTGTATTGTACCCTACCCTCTAGACATTAAAGTTTCTTTGGCTAAGATTCTCAACTTCTGTCTCCAACTGAGACTCTTATTTATAAACGAGTACATTCTTCTCCTGAATATACGTCATGTAGGGAGTTTTATAGTATGCTGTTGCTGCATTGCTAACACATTACACACAAACGTGTTATTGATTGAAAATCGCCAGTTAAGATGCCTGAACAATGAAAGCAATAATGGAATTATGGTATCTTTTTATGGTATTTTAGGCATCACTAAGCTTTATTTCAACTAATCGTGACGTGACTATCAGTGTCAAAATAACGTTACATAGGCTACGCACGTGTGTCATTGAAAACTGCTGGGATTTATGGTATCTTGTTACGCAAAGAAACAGTTTCTGTACACAATGTAGAGACACATACTTAAAGTATGATTCGTTATGTCATGTTAGTCATTTACTTTAATATGTCTGGTTAACTTTGCCTGCGATGGACTGGCGACCTGTCCAGGGTGTTTCCCTGCCTTTCGCCCTATGAGCGCTGGGATAGGCTCCAGCACCCCCTGCGACCCTAATCAGGATAAGTGGCTTAGATAGTGGGTGAGTGAGTGAGTGGTTAACTTTGCTGCTGGGAAGCATTTAAAAAGCTTGTATTTATAACACCTTTGTTGTATTCCTGATCTTTATGAGAATTCCTGTTGTTACTTTGACCTCTATATGTGTTGTCTCGTAGAGAACTTAATTCAAATGAAAATTTATTTTGTATTTTGCACGGCTAAAAATGAAATATCAATTCTGACTATTCATACTTTGTCACTGAACTGTTATTAGGCTCTATCAAATCGTGGTGATATGGAATCGTGAACCTCATATCGTATATCGAACCGAATCGTGAGATAACTATATCGTCCCATCCTTAATAAGTATCATATATATTAAGCATGACTGAGCAAGCTATTTACATTCCAGCCATTCTGTACCATTTTCTCAGTGAAGAAAAGAATAATTTGCACTAAATGTACAAATCTTGACACTTAAAGGGCTAAAAGTTGTCCCTGAAGCCTGGTGCTGCATTGTCTGATTGTCTTATCTCCTCATGGGGAATGTGTGGTAGCAGTGAGGCTAAAATAAGAAGCTAACGGAGCAGGCTGCCAACATGACCCAGTGAGTGGCAGCATGCAGCTAAATGTCAGGAGATAGTGGAGATTCCACAGCTACCCAGCACTGTAAGGAACTGATTCTATGAACAGGCTCACCAGAGTAGATAGAACTCTTATTTACCCTCAGTCTATTAGTATCTGTTTGGGATTTTTCTCAGACATTTTCTCAGTGAATTTCTTTGTTGGATAATTTAAAATCCTTGTCTTTGTTTGTTAGAATGTATTTGAAAAAGAAAAACTAGAGATTTACTCTTGAGAATCAATTTTACTGGATGTAGATATTTTATGGTTTTGAGTACTTAAGATAAACTTCCGTAATTTAAATTTTTAAGATCCTTTACCTATCCCACCGATGCCCACACAGTTTATACACTGGAGCCTAAACTCAGTGTGCAAACTGGTGTTTAGGATTGAGTTTGAATCTCAGGATTAATCCCAGCTGGATCAGCCATCACAAAGAACACAATTAGCCGTGTTGTTGGACGGTTAGCTTCCTGACTATGCTTCCTGTCATCACACTTTGGCAACTCCTGGTATCAATGTGGTGTCTGCTCAGTTGTAGACAAATCCAGGGGAAACAGCATGGGCCGCAACACATGCTTCATTCCCTTGGAGATGCTTGTAAACTGGCAGATGAAAAGAAGCAATGGCTCATGACGCTCAACTTCTCACTGGATTAGAACAGAGATTGAGTGATAGCGAGTACAGGGAGTGAACTTTTCAGTTTGTGGAAAAAAAATGGGGTAACAATCCAATAAAATAAAATGTAAAAAATTACAAGGTAAAAGCTAGTTCACTGAGGAACCAAGTATGGTGAAGTAGGGAGACACTCTATTCCCCTGGAAACTGTAGTATGGAAAACTTTCCCCACATATAATGGGTAGACACAAGTTTTCCTCATTCTGAACACAGTGCTCTATAAGGTATGATGGTTAACACACAGGTTATCTTATTCCTGTGGTGAATATGCTCAACATGTTAAGCAGTTTCCTTCTCAGACCCACAGAGAAAAATCTGTTAGCAACCAGAGATGTATTTACATGGACTGGATTATTGTTCAACTTGCTTGAAATAATGAAAAAGCCATATAGTGTAAAAGGCTCTGGGTAGTTTGATTGTTTTTAGTACACATAAGAATATGAAGTATAAAGTCTTTCTTGTGATAATGAGAGTAAATTTGTATACATGTGTCCCATACAGCCAGTTCTTTTTTAAGTATTAAACTGGATAAATTATTTGTCCTATTCTGTAATATCTCTTATTGATGCATTCCACTCAAACTACTTGTGAGTACTTAAAATGGAACTTAGCTCTTTTGGTACAAATTTTGTATCTGAAAAACTATAACACTTAAATGTACTGTCGGTGGCATGCCAGAACTTTAACCAGTCTTTTCATGTGTCTTAATTGCTTCTTTTTGTGCTGGAACAAATCAATAGGAGCTTTAATTTGTGCATAACAAGAAGGTGACTGGGTTGAAACTGGAAGAGAGAGAGAGAGAGAGAACGAGAATGAGAATGAGAGAGAAAGACCACTGATCACAGACATACTCATGTTGTGTTACATTGTGACAATCAGACCTCACATTCACAATTATTCTTAACATACACTGAACACAGATTAAAACCCTCAGTAACATAGGTTAGGTTACCCAATCATCTGTCTAATAAGAAGTCAGAAAGGCAAGGTTACATTACATGTGACCTGCCTACTGTACCCATCTGTGTTGCTGTGTCTAGACCGTGTGTCCGACACGTTGTCTAAATACGATTATGTCACAGTGGTATATAACATGGGTTTGACTCTGCTCTCACAGCGGTATCCATGGTAGTTAGGCTACACACTCAATATGTCAGTGGGGCAAAGGGTGTGTGGGTGTCATATGTCAGGGCTGTGTTTGAGTGGGGCATGTGAGGCCTGTCATGTGAGACTTGATCTCACCTGCAGCTGTTTGCAGTGACTCATTCATTTACACACTCATATAAACCTCTGGTTTGTTTTAGAACTCATAACACATCGGCCATTGCAATACAGTCCAGAATAAGTTCATGCAATGCAGTCCACAAAGGCTTACATTGAGAACAGACTCTCTTGGGGGGAAAAAATTGAGCTGATATAGGACATAGCCACCAGTGTACTTTCATTTTCATCAGCCCTTTTCTTTTGTCTGTTTTTTACTCTGTCTTAGATATTTGACATGTTAACTGAGTGCTGTTAACTTCTAAACACAGGGCTCCGTATTCAAAACGTGTTGTATTGTATTAGTCTGGATAACCAATATTAGGCATGAAATAATAACCTCAAAGCATATCAGGTTTAATATCAAGCAGTTTTGATTCCATCTATATCAGTTATGTCCATCTCAGAAACAAAACTGTGCAACCATTTATTGATTGTTTTAAAGGTATTCTGGAAGCTGTTTTTCTGTAATTTTCAGTAGTTTAAAATGTGTTTTCATTTTGTTAATCACCAGGTAACTGTCAGGTGAGGTTGTGACTGGTTAACATTAAAATCTTATTCCGGCCTATGTCTAAACGAAACCCAAAGAAACATATTCTAAATCTCTGATTCTAGTATCTTCACAGAATAACTCATCTTTTGGTCAGTTTCCCATGGTACCTCAGGATCTGTGGAGTTGTCTCATTGCCCTCTCATCCTCCCATAATTCCATTTGCCCATAATAATGAATAATGATTGAAAACGGGTGTTAACAAGGTCATCACTATGGCAACTGCTGGCTTCACAGAGGCTCACAGGAATGGATTTCATCCTGTGAGTCAAGTAGTTTTATACAGCCAAAGCATTGTTTTAGTTGTTCCTCTCAGGGATTTTGTTGCTACATAATCTAATATGTTTTGGTCAGTACTGTGTGTCAAGGCTAATCTTTGCTTATATATTGCTGATTGCAGTATTGAATCACCTTTAGGAGGACGCTAGACCATCTGCAGTCTGCTCTTGTCAAGGGCTCGGGAGTACAGCCAATAATTAAATGAGAATTTTTGTCTTTACATATATATACATAATAACATCTTTTTAGTTTTTAATAGCATCATGTTTTTGCAGCGTACATTTGTAACAATGATACTTTTTAAAATTGAAATATTAAGATTCATTCTTTCCATTATAGTTGAGTTTTGAGTTTCATGATATTTAGTATGAGATCACACTGCGTAGCAGGAAGTGATGATAGCAATCATGCATCTCCTGAAGAAATAGTGGGTTAAAAAAAAATGATGTACTATAATTTGCTTACTGTTAAATCCCTGATCTTAATAGTAACCTTCCAGGAAACGATCACTACAGTTAGTGGTTACCGTCTGGATCTCTTAAAGCGCCGACACATAGCTCGCAGTGGGGAAACCTTGTAGACAAGACTTTCAAGAACTATGTCAGAACTATGTCCCTTAACAACTCAAACAGTTGTTCCTCTGCAGCATGGTCGCATTACAAAATTGCCACCTTAAATTAGAGAACCTATCCCTCATCATCTGACGTTGATTTTTCTCCTTCTCAGCGTCTGGCCTCTCCTCTTCCCCTCCTACGCCGACACAGACGCCGACTCAGCTGGCATTCCCTACGGAAGCTCAAAGCACTACTACGGAGCGCCTGGAAACACGCTCCCGCTCTCTGTCATCTCCTCCAGACACAGGACAGCGTTTTAGTCTGCCACCCTCTGCCAAGCCCCCCATCCCTGCTTTCACCCCCAACTCTACCTCACGACAGGTGAGCCACACAAACATCCCTTACCTCTGTTTGACAAGTCAGTACTCCGAACTGTAACAGCCTACTAGTTATACACAAATGTGATCCCTGCATCAAATATCAGGGATGAGACAGTGGTTTATTTGCAGGATACTTTCCATCGCTGTATTATAGCAAATATAATAGTGAATCTTTCATTCAACTAGTACTAACTGTATAGTTTTAAAGGTGTCTGAGTTCTATGACCTGTCCAGTCTTGCTCTTGCAAAGCAAAACAAGCTACAAAAAAACCCAAAACAAAACAAAACAAAACAAAAGAGCCAGTTCCCGGGGTATTTGTTTCTGTTTTTAATGGCTTTCGGAAGTGCTTTTGTGGTTTAAGGACAGTCTCACTGATGACTGAAGGCTGTCACCTGTTTACAAGTATCCGACTCGGTTGTACATCCTATACTCTGCAGATTTTCCGAGAAATTAACTCCAGAGTGTTTCATCAGAGCAGCGTGCTCATCCCTGACAGTTGCATAAAAGTGTTTTGGGCCGGATGGTGATCCCTTCCTTAAAGCTGTTATGACGAGATGTGCCTCGTGTCAACAAGATAGTGTTTGTGCACCATCTGTTCAACTGGGCTCGATTACAGGCACTCTAAACCATTTGGTTATTTCCCATATTCTCCAATGCTTCAGTACCACGGCACTCCAAAGGGAACAGGCCATGGAGTTTCATGCATGCTCTATAAAGATCTGCAGATTTATACCAAAGGCTGACATTTTCAAAATGTCATAGAGCTGATTGGAGCTCTGGTGATGGATAAAAGGGTGATTTTGACGCTTTTTATGACAAATATATAACTGCACAGTCAATATGTCTCACATTTCTAAGTCTTAACTAGTTTTGTTACTTTTCAGCAGACCATTTTAGGTATGTTAAAGGCCAATATGAATTAGTATTTTTGCCTATCCATACAATGCCATTTAGAACAGTTTACCAATAAGAGTCATAAGCGAAGTGTGAACTCAACCCCTCCACAGGCAGACAAACACACGCAAGCACGCGCACACACACATGAAAGCATGTACACATGCATGCACGGACACACACACACACACACACACACACAAAATAGCATTCTCTTGCTTACCTAATTGCAACTACTGTAAAATACTGTGACTTTTCTCTTTACCAAGGCAGTATAAAGTCATGTAATTTCCATTCTCTTTCTGTCACCTGTGATATGTAGTGACTGTGACACTGTGGTCGAGCATCACTGTACCGTTGGTGTTTAAGCCTGAAGGATTTATAGCTATGCAACTATCAGAACAATCAGAAACACCGCATCACTGTGGTTCAGGTTTATGGTGACTATGGTAACTTCTGTATCCCAGAGGCAACAGAAATGTTTCTTATGCATTGTGAAGTAGCCAGTTATCACTGATAGAACTGATCTTTTGTGATTAATCATCTAAACTTCATAAGGAATTCAATCCTGTGAATTATGACCCAAACTGAAACTGAACATTTCTGATTTGAATTAAGTTACTTTACCTTGTTTGTCATTTGTTAAAAAGGCATAGCCCTATGCTCATTTAGCATTTCATAGTTTACAAACGAAATACATATGTTATGAGCATAGCTCTGTGCTCAAATTACTTCTTAAACTTCAGGTTAATGTATATGTTCACAGATAGATGCAATCAATAATATATGTATATTTCGTTTGTCTGTGAAGTATTAAATGCTACATGCAGCTGGGCTAACACAGGGCGATGTGATATACTGATACACTCAGTGTATGACTTGGGAGTTCAGTCTATTGAGGTGAGCAGAACATCTCCATTAAGTTGCAGCAGGGCACCGTAGCCATCTACAACAGTTTTTGTGTATCTAAATAACTTTTCTCCGCAGTCAAAAAACGAACCCAGACCCATATCTGCTGCGTTGAGAAGCATGGTTCAGAGGGACATGGTCACATGAAGTAGTTTAGTAGTGTTCCACTTCCACCTTTAAGGGGGTGTGTCAGTCTATTAATATTCTACCTATGAATTTGCCTCAGAGAGGAAGCAACGCATGTGGACCTGGGCAAGGACAAACTCCCGAATGCGTGGGTTTCTCCAGTAAACGCTGTGATTGCCCTTGGGAAATCGGAACTACAACGACAAACAGAATACGAATTGGTCTGTTTTGTAAATGCCGTCTAAGTTCTGAGTTGAGTTTTGAGTTTCGGCTCGTTTTGTCCAGAGAGAATACACGAAGCTGTTGTGTGCTTTCCTCGATGACAAAAGCCTGATCTGCTGATAAAAACTCACATCATCGCATGTGACCAGTCTTCGATCAGTTTTATATGTTTTGTATACCGTTAACTTTCAATGAGCTACTGAAGAGCGGCGCGAATATCAGCCTACCTGTAACTGAAAGCCTCTCTCTTTGGCAGGTTTACGGTTTAGCTGAAGGCATGTTGGAGAAACTTGAACTTGAAGATGAAGGTAAGCGCCTCGTCACAAGATTTAAAATATCCTCAAAACGTCACAAACTGATTTTATGCCCTCCCAAATGCAATCTACGTAAAGTTAACAGAAACACGTTTTCGGTGACTGGTTGCTTTATGTGAGGGTTACAATGCTTTCTTTCTAACGTCAGTAACAACTTGGTAAATAGAGCGTTTTACTCATTACGGGGGGAAAGGGTCGACAGTTTTTCGGCCTTGAATATTGTATGTGATATGAAATAATGTTCATGGCACTTGAAGTTTCTGTCTACCTGATTGGGTGACAGTTGTCTTAGTATACAGTCCCCCATGTTACCCCAATAGAGTTGGTGTATTCTAGTAAAATGAAGAGCTGAGAACTGTGAGCCTGGAAATCCAAATTTAAACAGGTGACTTATGAATGTGTAGTGCAAGTAACTGTTTGAGCTAAATCTTTTGTTGTTTCTGTAGCTGCTGAAGAACCAGGGAGTGGTATTTACATGCGCTTTATGAAGTCCCACAAGTGCTATGACATCATCCCCACCAGTTCAAAGCTGGTGGTTTTTGACACAACACTACAAGTAAGTCAGACCCTCACATAGATCTTTTTATGTCACAGATTGATCAACAGTGTTCCCAGAAATCACTGCCTCCTGTAAGGTGTGTTTTGTGAGGCGTTCTCAGTCTGATGCCTAAATATATTGCATTTTCTTGGTTTTCCATACATTTCACTTATTTGTCAGTGAAAGTCAAAGTTCTCTTTGTGTCGAATTTTTTTTCTCTATCAGAGAGTTGTATAGGTTCAAGGTTTTTAATGTTTGTTTTATGTAGTTGTTTCAGTGGAAAAGAAAAGCGTCTTGACTCAGACCGCTCTGTCTGGAGTGGTCATAAACCTGAGACTGCTGAAGTTAAACAGTAATCATGTGTAAGCATTTTTTCCTTCAAAGACAGATCATTTCACAACTTCACCCAGTGAACGCAAGGTTTCTCCTGGTCTTAGGTCTGTTTAGGTGAGACAGTCCTCAGATGGAATATTTTATTTATTTTGTTTTGTCCAAGGAACACTCACTCACTGATCCAGAAGGAAGGTCAAGATTTTCTAATCTGATACTTACAGGCTTAGTGATCTAGATGTGGGTAGTTTTGTCTGCTACTCTCAATATAATGGTTAGGATCTTAATCTGAAAGTAGGTTTATGACCATTGTCATCAGAAGGGCTTTCTCTCAGTTCCTTACCTACTCAGTTCTCTACTTTAGCCTAAAATGGATCTCTTAGAGTTGCTTGAGATTCTTCTTGCTGCATGAATGTTTTATTATCTGCAGCAGACACAATAGGAAATACAGTGTGGAGATTAAAAATTAAAACAACTCTGAGGTAGCTCCGTTTTTCGTTTACAGAGGCAAACTCTATAGAAACTCAGCAGCAGGATTTCGCAGTAATGTGGAACTCTAGTGGAGTCTTTAACTGTGTAAAATTGTATAAATTGTGCATAAATTAATTGGAAAAAGTCACCATGGTTGATTGTCTTAGTGAGCTGTTAATGAGGTGTGGTCAGAGGTGGGGTACATTAGTGAGATGTTATGGGGGAAGGGATGCATGTGGAAGGTATGCTGTAGATTTGCAACCAGAGGTGTGTCAGTGAAGCACTAACACAGGAAAGCAGAGCACAGCAATAAACAGTTGATCTTTGTGTAAAACTAAGTTGACATATCTTAAGATGTGGGTACAAAAGACCAGAGTTTGCATCCAGGTTTTTCCCACCACCTCAGTTCTCCAAACTGTCTGTGATCAGTAAGGTTGTGCCCTTGGTCCTTGTTTTCTCTCACTCAGGTTAAAAAAGCATTTTTTGCCCTTGTCTCCAATGGAGTTAGAGCTGCACCGCTATGGGAAACCAAGAGACAAAGCTTTGTGGGTGAGTATTTTAAGCTTGAATACACTGTTTGTGTATGTGTGTGTGTGTGTTTCTGTCTGTCTGTCTGTCTGTCTCTCTCTCTCTCTCTCTCTCACTCACACACACACACACACACACATACACACGCACACTCACTCAGTCAGTTCACTTTCCTTATTATAGTTACTTCAGTGAGCACATGTTCTGAGTGACTGAGGAAATATGCAACTTGTTCAATCCTGCAAAGTTTTATTATCAGTCCTCCCTCACTCAAGCTGAAACTCACTTAGACCCTCTGAAGTCCCATCATACAAGGCTTATTTTGTTGCCATGGCATCTAATTTGACCTCCTCAGACATAGCTACATTTATCTACCAGACAGCCCATGTTTTAGTGATAAGTAATCAGTAAGCATGGGTTTTCATGTCCTCTTTGAGCTGAGTCTGTATACTGAATGTTTCTGTCTCTGTCCCGTAGTTTTTTTTTTTTAACCGTTTAGGGCTGTGATAAGGATGCTGGCTACTGTCTGTCTGAGAAGCAGTTACAGTTAGAATGCACCAGGATAATCTATATCACAGATAATGTTCACCACATGTTTTTTTAATATGAAATCTATATCAAAGATAATGTTCACAACATGTTTTTTTTTTATATATCAAATCTGTATCAGTTAATGTTCACCATGTTTTTCTAACATTAAATCTGTATCAAAGCTAATGTTCACCACATGTTTTTTTTTCCGTTTAGGCATTCTGCATGTTACTCTTTGTAACACCAGTATTTCAAAGGCCGCTGAATTTTGTATGAAAGGATCATTATAAATAATAGATTATTATTGTTGTGGTGGCTGGTGTTGTTGTTATATCTATTTCACATACAGCGAAGCAGCTCAGTTACCCAGCGTCATTATCCTTCCGCGTAATTTTCAATGTATGCCCATCAGTCCTATAAAACACAATCTGAATTCAGTTTCATTTCTGTTAGGGATGCTGACGATTACAGATTTCATCATTATACTGCATAGGTACTACAAGTCACCTCTGGTACGTTTCCACACAAGGATTTTGTCTGTTTTTTCCTTATTTCAAATATTTTAACATAAAAAAAAAGAAATGCATTTGCACTGTGAGTTAAAATTTTTTCCCACAATATTTCAGGTGCAAATCTATGAACTGGAAGAGCATAAGATAGAGACGTGGAGAGGTATTGCCCTTATTGGTTTAAAACAGAGGTTTATGATCAGAATACTTTTACAGTAATTCATAACTTTATAAAACGTGAAGCTATGAATGTTTTTTTTTTCTTTTTTTGCTCTTGACATCAGAACTCTACCTGCAGGAGACATTCAAGCCCTTTGTCAGCATATCACCTGAGGCAAGGTAAAATGTTTGTTTGTTTGTTTCCTTTTTATAATTTCAAATAGTGTTCATTTTATTTTACCACTTCCATATTTTAGTCCTGGATAAAAAAAATATTAAATTTCAATAGGGCTTTTGATAGGGAAAATATACTTAGACCTAAAATCAATGAAGAAATAAGTCAGTGTTACCTGTGCAGCCTTTTGCTTTCTGATATCTGCCAATCCCTGAACTCAGCTCTCTTCTGTGTCTTACTCTGTTTGTAACCGCTGAGATTCGGCCTCTAAGTGTCAGAACTTTTCACTCTTCTATGGTGTACTGAACTTTTACTCTCTCCTGTATGAAGCTAGTACATCAGGGACTTTGTGATGAGAGAGTCTAATTAGAATGAACGTCAGGCATGCAGAACAAGTTATCTGAGGCTGTGAGCGCAAGTAACAGACTGTGGCTTTTCTCATTAGTGTACTTAATTCTGCTGTGTGCGTGTGCACTCGCGCATGAGTGTGTACGTGCGTATGTTTAAGTATGAGTGTGTGTGCGCGTGTATGTGTGTTTGACATGCAAACACAGGTTGCAAGCATTCACACATGCTCTGTGTTTTCTTTAGCATATTTGACGCAGTTTACTCACTCATCAAAAACAAGATCCATCGTCTGCCTGTCATTGATCCCATCACGGGGAACGCCCTCTACATCCTGACCCACAAGAGGATCCTCAAGTTCCTGCAGCTCTTTGTGAGTCACCTCCCCTGGACTGAGAGCCTTAGACTGCATCACTTAAGCCCTTTCCATTTGCAGAGCATGTGATTAAGCAAAACTCACACTACAGCCAGTCAGTGGATGTCCTCTGTTCTCTGTGTGAAGGACAAAGGAAACACCTCATTGTGAGGTACACATCATTATATGTGGGGCAAATGAATATGTCTGTGGTAGTTTACATGTCCTCTCTCTCTCTCTTTCTCTTTCTCTCTCTCCCTCTCTCTCTCTCTCTCTCTCTCTCTCTCTCTCTCTCTCTCTCTCTCTCTCTCAGGTGTGTGAGATGCCTAAACCGGCCTTCATGAAGCAGACCCTGGAAGAGTTGGGTATTGGCACGTACAGTAATATCGCCTTCATCCACCCTGACACGCCCATCATTAAAGCCCTCAGTATCTTTGTGGAGAGGAGGGTGTCTGCACTGCCTGTGGTGGATGTGACAGGTAAAAAACAAACAAACAAACAGAGATCTGTGTTAGCCCTCTGTGTTTGGACTCTGTGGACTTCTCTGTATACACACTTAACAGAATGTCTGATTTAGACATGTTGTATGGTGTTTTTTCATGATCGTATATAATCTACATGTGTAGTCTCACAAATTCTGTGTAGTTGTCCATGTTTGAAGTCTTTGTATCCTTTTGTTTGTCTCCATATGCCCTGTGTGTTTGGCCTATAGATGCAAAATCTTGCCTCTTTTTTCCCTACCTTTTAGGAAAGGTTGTGGATATTTATTCCAAGTTTGATGTCATAGTAAGTCTCTTCTATTAATATCTGTTTTTATCAGCGTTTGTATCTTTTCAAAAGAGAACTTTGTCTGTACTTTTATCTGTGTTCATGCGTACATGTGTGTTTGTATCTGTATGTCTGCACAATATGGCGCTCAACACTGAATTGTGCAAAATATATTGAGTTGGCATATCCATACCGTGTCAAATCAGATAAGGTTGTTGCAGCACTGTCTCAGATTTTGTTCAGACCTCGTCTATATCATGAATGGGTCCCAAAACTAAGGCCTGTTTTGTACACTAAATGACCATACATTAAGCGATTTCCACATGCATTTTCATGTTCCTACTAGTTATTCCACATACCATTTTGGTCTTATGAAAATGACTGAAAAATGCTACGAAGCCTTGTTTTATTCTTAATAACTTCATGTCTTTAAATGGTAGAGACCTCAAATATTGGCACAAAATTAATAAAAGATTGTATTTGAAGAAAAATAATGTTTGATACCATTTGTGCCCAAAAAAATGGATTTATAATATCCTACCCTCAGTATCACCTTCGTTTAGGAATTTAGCACTTTTTTGTTTTTTACAAATCTAGGGCATTGTAGAAAATCAGTAGGCTTGCAGTACAAACTTTTAATAGTTCAGTCATACTGAGAACATGTTTGTCTTCAATCCTACAAAGTTTGGTGAGGCTAGAAATAATACTACTCAGGATATTAATGCCCAAACATGGCTTCCCAGCGTTTTTTTGAGTGTAAAAAAGAAAAAATATGAAGGGCCAAAAAAACATAAAAACATTGGAATTGAACAAAAATATTTGACAGACCTTAGTTTTGGACCCAAACATCATATGGACAAACTTTGAATGATCAATATATATATGTGTGTGTGTGTGTATGCGTATATATATAAAATGTGTGTGTGTGTGTAGATAGATTGATATAGAAATGTATCTGTGTGTATAATGTTTACTTACTGCATATGTGTATAGTATGTATCTTTTGATGTGTTTGATGTGAATGTGTGTTATAAAGTGTGTTAGCAGAGACTTTGGGTGGTGGATATATCGTGTTGCCTGCTGCTCTGTGTTCATTAGTGTTGTGGGTGTGTGTAGAACCTGGCTGCTGAGAAAACGTACAATAACCTGGACATCACAGTCACCGAGGCTCTCAGACACCGATCACAGTACTTTGAGGGAGTCATGAAGTGCCAAAGGTTAGAGACCCTGGAGACCATCGTCGACAGAATCGTTAAAGCAGAGGTATGTTCAGACTTATTCAGTCTTGCACAAATCACACATACATACACACATACACCTGCTAACTGGCGAACTTGCTTTGTGTCATACACTGTCTACCTTGACAGACCAAGGTCCTGTAGTTTCCTCATGCAACATAAAGCATCCACACAAAAAGTAATTCAACTTTCAGTGAAAAAAAAAAAATCCATCTAAATGCTGATTGTAGACACCTTTTTCCGTTTTTTCCCTGTTAAAACCCTCGTCTTCCTGTATGTCAAGGTGCATCGTTTGGTGGTGGTGGACGACAGCTCGCGCATTGAGGGAATCATCTCTCTGTCTGACATCCTGCAGGCTCTGGTGCTCACTCCAGCAGGTATAGACGCTCAGCATTCCTAAACTGTCTCCTCTAAACTCCACCTGTCTCCTCCATCACGCCACAGCACCCCGCCCTCCACTCCTCCCTCCTGATACTCCTCTTGTTGGACATCTCTCCTTGTCTTAGCCCAACGGGCCTCCTCTTTGAGGTACAGGCGGCATGACCTCTCACGCTACTGGTCAAGGCTGCTCTGGAATGCTGCTCTGTTCAGTTTGCTTTGCTCGTGGCTGTGTTTCCAGAAGAGGTTTTTGTATATTCACACTTTGTGAGCTGATTTTTTTTTTTTGTTTGTTTAGTGTATAAGGATGTTTAAGGTGTTGAAGGGTGAGTGGGAATCAGGCATGTCTCTTCCTGGGCTGCTTTTGTACACTGTGTTAAACTTTGTGAACTTGGTATGCAAAGTAACCTTTTGAATACTTGTTTTGCATCCAAGCTGAGTAATACATAATAGGTCAGACAAGTGGGACTCACTGTCCTCCTAATTCAACAGCTGATCAGATACCTAGTCTGCTCACCTGCCACCAGAGAACCACAATCCAATCACAACACATAAAAACACCATAATCATTTCTAAATACAACCATCTCATGCCAGACATTACACTTTTATCTAATGAGAATGTTGTACAGTTCACTTTCAACCCATATCCTCTTTGCTAGGTTCAAAAAGTCAGATTATACAGATTTAATCTATATTCTTTAATCTTTACACTACACCATGTGTTGTTTATTTCATCATTCCTTTCCTCGTGCTTCCCTTTGTTGTAGTCCATCATACTGTAATGATTAACACAAGCACTGCAGTGATCACCTTGATGTGTGAGTGGTATAGTTTGTCAGGAGTACTTATTCTGTGGATAATTGTTAAAAATGATAGAGATCAAAGGAATGTAGAGGACCACAAAAGGGTGACACATTAACAAAATGGTTGAAATTTGTCATTAACTTTAGCAGTGGCTTTGACACACCTAAACTGGGACAATTGGTCTGAAAAGAGACCTGCTACAGAGCATTAGAAACCCTCCCTGTCCCAATCGAATCCCCACACCTGTAAAAACCATCATTCTTGTATCCATTAACTCAGATGGTAAAAGGCTCTTTTTTTAAGTGGAGAGACAAATCACACCATTATCACATATGGTGCAGTTTTGAAATGCAGATTATAGCTCTGGGTGTGCTATATGTGTATTTTGACTTCGAAAGAGCTAAATTTCAAGACGTTTTAGAGGTTTTTCAAGAACGGAAAATAAGGAGGTGGAGCTATCCCCTGGATCTTCAAAATAAAAAAAAAACCATTACCTCTCTGCAGCTCTGAAGTCTCAACCACATCATGTTAATAAGGACCAGACAAATGGCTGACTGTGTAGTTATAGTGACGGCAGTTAGCATATATAATATATAATTGTATCGGTTTCAGCTTGAAGTCATGAGCTTGCCAGTTCCATTTATTTTAATTATGAATATACAATGCCTATACAATGCCTTGCTGCATGTCTGTGTTGAGAGGCTTCAGTTAAGATGATGGCTGCGCACAGTTGAACTAATAAAAATCCACAAGTAAAGACCAGATCATTAGGGTTTGATTTGGCCTGCATTTCAAGATGTTTGGTCTTCTAAACACTGCACTTTCAAAGTGTGTGCTTGACAGAGACCTTAAGAGCATAGAGATTTGGGCCACAGTTAAAACATCTGTGGATTTTTTTTTTCTTTTCATTTCTAAAGATTTCCCTAAAATTCTTCTGACATACTCCCAACCATTTCATGTCTTTACTGTTTCACCAAAATCGCACATCTGCTTTTACGATTCAAGGACTTGATAGTATGAATCAGGTGTACTAGAGTGTGAATAGAGGGAGGACAGGAACTCTCTGAGAGTGTTTAAGGATAAGTTTGAGGGACGCAGTCCTAATCTAACCTTCTTCTCTCCTCTCCTCTCCTCTCCTTTGCAGGGAACAGCCAGGATGAGGTTATGAAAGAATGATGGGACAGTTTACGATTACAGTCACACAGGAAAGACATACTAAGGACGGGGCCTGATGCAGACGGAATCAGCCTCACCGAAGGTCCCAGTCCAAATATAAGGGCAGGCTGATGTGGAGAATTGTACAGGGGAACTGGAAGAACCAAAAACATGACTCCACTCTGGATTGTTTCCATGCCTTAGCTAAATGCAACATTTGCAGCCTCCGTAGACTCATAGACTTGTGTGGAAACCCTAAAAGGACAAAAAAGAAAAAAACGCACAGAACTGTCACTCTCTTTCTGATTTCTACGCTGGGTTAGTTCTCAGTATCGGTCGCTATGCTGTGAACTGCCCTGTTTTATGGGTTTGTTTGCTTCATCATGCTGCTCTTTGTAATTGTCATCGACGACAGTGCCAAGTTGTTCACTGTGGGAGATACATTTTGTTTGTTTGTTTTTTGTTTTTTTTTTTTAATGCGAGAAAGCCATGCGTTTTATGCTAGATGAGACCATAGTCCTTCTCAGACAACAGGCATGTAATAACTTGTATTGGGCTTTTTAGAGTTATGAGGACAGGAAAAGTTTTCATAACTCTTCGGCAGGTCTTTCCTCAGAATGACGAACTGTGTTCTTGGACTTTTGTGAGCAGGACAGAGGACCTCTTGTCTTTTATCCGTCTATTGTATAGTCGAGTCCTTTAAGGGGTGAGGACATGAAATTGTTGTCACTCATCCTGAGCAACCAAATAAGCAGAAACATGGTTGCGGAACTTTTGGCTGACTCCACCCACTCATCCAAAAAAAAAAAAAAAAATCCTGCTGCCTCTTTACCCAGTCCTGTGTCGATAGTGCCTTGTGTTAATCCCGCCCATTCTATGGAAAGGAGGAGATACAATCTTTTTTTTTTAATGCCTGAAGAAATGAATGTACCAAATCAAAGTTAATCCTGGGTCACAATTTAGTGCAAAAGCTGTAACCAAGTGTTGTATTTGTGTGTCTCTGTGGATGCTGGAGGCATATTGTTTGGTAAAAATGAATATGCTGTGAAAAGAGACCATATACAAGGCTTTCTTTTAAAAGACTGTCATTTTCTTTCATGTGCTTTAGACTTTTTTTTGCAGAAGTGGTTAACTGCATGTGTTACCCCTGCATATGCACTAAGATAAGGTAACTTGACTTTCAGTAACCAAGGTGATGCAAAAGGAGGCAGTGCTAGTGGACGCAGTCACAAAACACGTTTCCATGGCAAACTTGGTGACTAATCTACTGTGTAAAAAAAAAAAAAAAAAAGTGTCAGAGAGTACACTGTCTCAGTATTTGCAGTCAATGTATGATCATGTTTGTGTAGTCACAACTTTTACCTTTTTTTTTTTAATTTTTCATAACTTTTTTTTCTTAGTTATCTGTTTGATTTAAACATTGGAAGCATTGATCAACCAAACAAAACAATGCACAGATTAAGCATGGATAATGACACTATACTGTTCTGGTTTATTTTCTATGTTTCTGATTTTAAATATTAACTCAATGCAGCTTCATGCTTTCTTGTGTCCGGCGTGTTCTGTGAGTGGATTCCTGTGGCGTCTTTTGTGGCGGATCTGAGTGCACTGCTTAGTCATAGTGTGCTGGATAGATGGAACTGGAGGAAGAGGGAAAAAAGAGAAACACAGGCCCAGACATGATCTAAGTATGGCCACAGTCTCCCTAACGCACATCTGTCTCTATTCTATCTGTCTAACTTTCGTGTCTGTATAAATTAAGGGAAACTGACTGGATCCACAAGTGTAGATGAGCTAGTTGAAGCCAGTCAAAAATAGAAACTCGCGTCTCCTTCCAAAAGAAAATCACTAAACTGAAATCAGTTCTTACCGTCAATGTTCAAGTGAGTGTCGTTTTAATTAACGCTGTTTAGTGGTGTAAAGCCGTGGTCACGATTAATACTTGATTTTTTTCGCTTTTTTTTTTAAACTTGAGTCATTGAAGTGTTTTTAGTAGCTTATTCGCATTATCTCATTCTCATAGTGACTGGATCGTTAGGGTTGAAATGGTTAAGAACAGCTGCGATTTTGGCTACTGTACATTTTCGGTACAGCTCTAAAATAAGTACAGCTCTAAATAAGCAAACAAATAAATATCAAGGCAGGACAAATTTAACTATTCTTTTTATTCCGTGAAGGCAAGTTAAACAATTTTAGCGCATCCTTGTGTCCCAGTTTGTCATTTGAATCCCTGCTTCCCCCTACGCTTTGAAATAACGCGTTTGACGAAGAATTTTGAAATACCGCTCGGTTCGAACACTTCAGCTAAACAAGTTTACCCAGTCCGTTTGAAGTTTTATATTTTGCATGAACCCTTGAAGCCTTGCTCAGTGAGAAATGCGTACTGAACCGTAAGTACCGTGCCAAAGCCTTCGTTGTGAATACACGGAGGCGTATCTTTACACCCCTCTGATTTATGCCAAATTGTTACATATTCGAAATTATTTCACATATCGTATAAAATGTGACTTTGCGTGAGAGTGTAAAACCAAGCTTTCTTACAAAGTACCCATATTCGGACTATCTTAAAAATGAAAAGAGTATACCTGTGTCTTTATGGCCTAACTGGAGGAGCACTGTGATGTAGTTTTAATAGTGGCCACAGAGAGGCGCTACCAAACAAACATTAAGCCTTGGTAATACCACCCCACACTTTGTCTTAAGAAATTATGCGGGTGAAGTACTAATGAGATGTACCATGATAAGAGATTAACTCAAACAAAATCAATTAGTGTATTTTGAAATGACAAGACTTAAAACTGTAAATGCAATATTCATTTTGAGTGTTTCTAAGAAATATGTACAGGTTCGGTATATTTTGATATTATCGTCTTTAAAATTTTCATTGTTTGGACCATTATGTAGCTGCTAAACTTGTGCATGTGTACTCACAGTTTAACACACAGACCGACATACTGGACAAATGGGGTTGGATGTAAATTTTAGACTTTGCCTCCAGGAATTTTAGATTCCGGCCCCTCAGAAAGAACAAGTTGTGAGGCTGCTTGTGTGTGCATATGTTCACACAGTATAACTGTTCAGTAAAAAGACAAAATTAGCAAAAAATTCTGTGATGTCAACCATCATATTCAAAAGCAGCATTTGAGCTGCAAATGAAGACTCTAAATTAATACTAGGTTTACATTTGACTGTATCATCTAAAAGATGCAAGCCAGTGAATGAATTAAAATTTAAAAAAAATCAGAGATAAGAAGGCTTTAAAAATTCATCTGAAGTGCCTCACATGTATTTTGTAGACATGGTAAAAGAAACTGAAAGAGAGAAAGGGGAGAGGATTAAAGAGAGGCTCAAAGGGTTGAAGTCTTGTTCTTCTGTTCTTCCCTTTAGGGGTCTCTCGTTCTCTTTCACTATTGGTTTTACTGCATCATGCTTTTCACAGAATATGTAGAGCATTAGGAGCTAGACAGAGAGAGAGAGAGAGAGGGAGAGAGAAAGAAAGAAAGAAAAGTGAAACTTTGCCTGAGGAAATTACTTTTCCATGCATGCCATTTAACGACATGAAGTTTGTGAGCATGGCTGACTGCGCTGTGCTTTGAAATGGCTTTGAAGTCTAGGAGATCGTAGAGACGAATAACACAGCCATTGTAAAGTTCTTTTTTTTTGTCAGGTACTTTGTGAGTGAAGTCTGTGTGTGTTTGTGTGTATAGCCCCACAGTACACCTGAGACTTCTGTCAAACACACCTCTTCTAATAGTGCATTTATTCCACTCAAATATCAGCTTTTCTGTAGCACGTCAGTGATCACACTGACCACACATACACTAAGGGCAGTTATATACCATTTCACCCTACTCCTCTACTCTGTCCTGTATATGCATGATGATGCAGTAATAATAAAAAGTCTTTTATATAGCTCCAAATAGGTAAAACACACAATATCTGTGAAGCATCAATTTATCAAACCCAGTTTAATGACACAGTCTGACCCAGGTCAAAGTGATTGTAAATCTGTTTTATTGGGCTGTCAATCATGGAAACATAGAGGGATCATAATAGCTTATTCAGCAGTGTGACATAGTAACAGCTATTTACAACACATCTGCAACCATGGTGGCCTTGTATGCATTGTACAGTTGTGATCATTAACACACTAGTAGCAGCTTTCTAATGGGCACAATTGTGCGCCCATGCCAAGGGTACGCCACCTCCTCACTTCTAACATTACTTTTTTTTTTTTGACTCGTGTGAATCATGCAAACTAATTTACATTGTGACATTTTTGTTTCCTTTTTTCCTTTTTGTTAATAAAAGAAGAAAAGTAATGGAAAACAATGACATAAAAAAAAAGGATGAACATTAAGGTCAACGATGTGGACGATTAAAAAGAAAAAGGGACTGTGTTAAGTAACAGAGTGCTAGATTGCCCCCGTCTTTCTGTGAAGCAGAGCCGACCAACAGCGTGATGGAAATGTCTCAACAGACAGCTTAATCAAGACCAAATGATACCCAAGGGACAAAAGGCAAAGAAAACATTGCGATCAAGTGGGATGGTGAGACTATCCTTATCTTTATTCATCCTGTTGTTCTTTTTTCCCCCCAGTCTTTTGTTTCTCTTCTTACCCATAGTTGGTTTGGATGTAAATTTTAAACTCCGGCAAGCCTCAGAAAGACTGAGTTGTGAAATTCCTTGAGTGCGTATGTTCACACAATATAACTGTCCAGTAAATAGACATAAAATTAGCCAACATTTCTGTGATGTCAACCATCATAATCAAAAGCAGCATTTGAGCAGCAAATTAAGACTCTAAATTAATATGTCATTTACATTAGACTATATCATCTAAAAGTTGCAAGCCAGTGAGTGAATTAAAATAAAAAAAAAACAAAAACAGAAACAAAAAAAAAACAAGAAACAGAGCACACTATTCTATTTTCCTGTAGAGTTCAATTGA
Source organism: Chanos chanos (assembly GCF_902362185.1). NCBI lineage: Eukaryota > Metazoa > Chordata > Actinopteri > Gonorynchiformes > Chanidae > Chanos > Chanos chanos. Next base: position 21,293,234 of record NC_044499.1, on the reverse strand, counting down.
TTAGATTCGTGTACCTAATAATAAATAATGAAGACAAAAAGGATGAGAAAATATCTAGTTATTCTATGAACTTTGTTAGCCTGATGTAAGTAAACCTCTTGTAGACAACCGTTTATGTTGGTATTGTAAAGGTAGTTACTGTTAACTGTAAAACCAATGTCACAACTGCAGTGACATAGATACTTACTGTTGCTCCAATGTAACAGCTATGATTCTTAGAGAGATGATTTCACAATGTAGAGAAATAAATATGGCCTTTTTTTTATTGCTGTTTTTTGTTTTTGTATTTTTTTGTGATTTTTTTTTCTGAGAGATAGAGCGGACAATTAAAATCAGATGAAATAAAAGACACGAAACACTGTGTATGCATACAAGACAACAATAAAATGAAAACTACTATAAAACATGAATATGTGACTGCCTGAAATGCGTGAAGTAATGTCAAATGAGGAAGATGAAGCCTACGCGTCGAAGATTTTGTAATAGCAAAAGACAAGTGGGTACATTTGCTCTTCATACACTAACAACATAACTGTCACTGATGAATGGACAAAGCAACAACTCTCTCAAACTTAACCAAGAATTAAACAAAAGATAAACTGCAGTGTGCTAGTGGAACCATGCAGAGATTCATTTAATTCCCTTTTCACTGGTTTGTTTAAAAACGAACAAACAGACAAACAAACAAAAAAAAAATACAAATGTTGTGGCTAGAACACTAATTGGCCCAACAAAGAGAGTGTATAACCACAATTCAGTGCAATCTACTCTGTCTCTTGATTTTAAGGTTATTTCACAGACACTTTGAGCTTTGAGTAGACGAGCACTCAAATACGTTACTGATTATTTGTCTCTTTTATACCACGGTGGTCAGATTCCCCTCTCTCAACCTTCTCAGTGTTCCTCGTATAGAATATAAAGAGACTGAAGAGGCAGCTGTCCGTTTTTATGCGTCCAGAATGTGGAACAGACTACCCTTCACGGCCAGAGAAGCACATTAAGGGGATCATTTAAACAATGCTGATATTTGGCTTTTACTTACTCTTTGTGCGTTCTTTGTTTTACATGACAGAATATTTTAAAGTGACTGTACACTTACCAATGCACTGTTGGATACTTTTATGCTAGTTTTTATCTTTTATCTTAAGTCTTAATACTTTTACTGAAATCTTCTTTACTCTTATTTGTTTTATGATGTCTGTGTTTAACATTCTATGATACATTCTCTATAAACAATAGATATTATTAGATATTACTATTATTAGATAGACATTCTGATTCTTTTTCTTCTTATTATTGTTGTTGGGGTGAGGTAAATGCAAGTGTCAGTGGGTAAAAGCCTAACAAAAAATCGTCTAAATGTTAACCCCTGTATCAGTGGCCTGTCCAGAGGTGTGGGTGGTGATCATGCTGTGGTTAAGCAACTGATCTAGGATCAGGGGAACTCTGATATGAATCTGTGAAGTAACACCCTAGGATGCACCAACACAAGGGCTGTGACACGTAGTGAGCACCAGACTCATACTCCTCCAACTGATTCCCCCTCCAGAAACAAGCCAGAGAACTGTAAGAGGAGGACCAATCAGTCATGTTGACGACACATGTTGTGTCACTGTAATGAGACTGAGTCTGTCCATAAGGGCGAACAAGAAGAGAAACTGAGATTCAGAAGACAATAGAGAAAAATATGCAACCAGTATAACCCATTATAACCAATGAAGAGCACAGATACTGGATCTGTTTCCATTGTTTTGCCTGACTGGACGCAGGTGGAGCAGGGGCCACGGAGGGGACTGTAGGGTTTTAACACAGCTTCTTCACATTCCTCACTGACTCCGCTGTCCTGACAAACAAGCTCACTTACACCTGTGGAATGCATGGTCACATCTCTTACTGTGCCTCATTGGCTTCACTGTTTTATTCTCTCTCTCTCTCTCTCATTTCAGTGTTGGAAAAATTTCCACATTGTTTTTCTTTTCACTTCAAAGCCTTAATATCCTTTTAATCAAAATCTTTAATCTGACTAAATATATGATTCTCTCTCACCTTCTTCTAATCCTCTTATACCCCATCAGTCAGGAAGAATATGTTACTAAAAAATTCTCTCTTTCTTCCTCTCTCTCTCTCTCTCTCTCTCTCTCACTCTCTCTCCCTGATTCTTTGTCTCTTCACCTAGTTCAAATATAAAACCACTCAGAGCGGAGCTGTGTTAAACCAGATTTGAGAGCTAACTCAACTACACAAGGTGAAAGACACTTATTGGAGATAATGACCTGCATTGGGATTTAGATTCAGACCAGCAATGTCTGGGTAACTTCGCTGTTTTTTTTCTTTTCTTTTCTTCATCACATTCACTTGTGTTCAGCGTACAGCAAGGAATGTTTGAACTGTCACATCTGCTGGGCTTGCTATTTCTGAAATTTGTCAACTTAAAGATTTCATCTAAACCTTCAACAACCTGCATCTGACTAAAACTCTTCTCTGAACTGACGTGGCGTTGATTCCCAAAGAGGGGGCTTAACATTTGACCATCTGATTTGGTCAAGCTTTCCTTTAAATGTTTTCAACCATCCCATCGTTAAGAATTTCCGGTCCTTTCTGTTTCTGTTTCTCTTTTTCTCTCCGTCGACATCCTGAAAAGTCCACGTGCACTTACACCAGCAATCATAAACTAACGCCATCACCTACGCAGCGTTTAAGCTAGCACGACAAAATCCAGCTCATTCACTCTTTTAAAACCTGGATTATCTTGAAGTGTTGATAATTACAATTCTGCCTCCCCTCTTTTTTTTGTGGCCTTTCTTTCATGTTAACGTTGTGTGGGCAAAGCATGTTTGTTTCCTGCTGTTTTTCGTCTCAGCGTTTGATTTACGTGTCTTTGTTTTTGAAGTTTGAGGGGTGAGGCTCAGAGAATATCAGAACATGGAGGAAAAGTCTTTGAAGAGAGACCAGACTGTCACATATCTGAGGGGGTGAGGGAAAGAGAGGAAAAGCTGGGGGGGGGGGGGGGGGGTGGTGGTAAAGATAGAGGGGGGGGAGCGCGACAAGGCGTGGAGTAGAGTCTTCTTTTCTTCATTTCTGAGCAAGGTAGGCTCCGATGGTGAAACCCACTGCTCCCAGAGCGGCCAGGCCAAAGACTGTTACTATGGACGACCAAGAGCTGGTAAAAACTGAATCCCTCTGTCTGCCATACAGTTCCACAAATGCGTCCTGGAGAGAGAGAAAGAGAGAGAGAGAGAGAGAGAGAGAGAGAGAGAAAAATGAATTTCAGCATAATTTAGGATCAAATATAGTGTGTCACAAAGCCCTGGCAATCATTTTGGAAACTAAACTGCAAAAGTGACTGTGTTTATAAAATGCTTGATGAATGTTCTGTGTCCTTTCCTCAGCCATCCATTTCCTGTGCTTTACTGAATAAACGGCCTACATGTCTAGTCTGGCCTGAGAAGGCCTGCTGTGATGTGATGTAGTCTGTGTGTATGTGTTTGTGCGTGCATGTGCGTGTACAGTCCGTGTTTTTATTAAATCAGTTTATTCATACAGCATGTATTTGACAAGGATAAACACTTATACAAGTGATATCTAGCCAGTAAGCCATGGTAGGGAGGAGAGCCAAGAAACAATATATACAAAGAGAGCAAATAACAAGATTAAAAGACACTTTGGAACACCACATCAAAGAGGCACAAAAAACAAAAGTAAATCACACTATTTGTCAGTTAAACTAAAATTCTGACACAGGGAAAGGGTGTGTGTGTGTGTGTGTGTGTGAATATACCATACTTTTTGTGTTTCGACAAGAACCAAAAGTACCACTAAAGATATAAATATCCAAAAGTCTTTTTTTTCAAAAATATATTGCTTTGACAAATATATATTAATATTATTGTTAAACATCAAAAAAGGGGGGGAAAACACAATGCCAAAGTATTTCTTTGCTCAGGGCTATGTTACTGAAACATATTCATATACATATTGATTGTTATTTACTTACAGTGAACTGGAAGTCAGTGGGAGGTCCCCACTCAGATGTGGAGATTAACGTGTGTGAGGGTGGGTGCTGAAGATCTGTTCATGTGTGGTATGTGTATGAGGGTTTTGTTGTATGGCTGTGTTGTGTCTACCGCCACCTGGTGGTAGCTATGCAGATCTTACAGCCGCTGGCTGCCTGGGAATTAACAGTAGACATGCCTCACAAAACCTCCTTTGTATGGGCCACAGTGTTGATCGAGATGACTGGGGAGGTGCAGATAAAGGTGTCTGCACGGCCAGAATCCTCTCCATCATATGCAGGATGTCAAATCTATCTCTGTATTATATATGGGCTTATCAACACCGGGCTTTGATGGCCACACACACACACACACACACACACAAACACACACACACACACACACTCACACACACACAAACACACACAAATATACTTTCCTACTTGCACCTACGAACACCTCAGTTCAAATAATGTATGAGAACAGAAACGGAGAAGCTCTGACACAACTAACAGCAATGAATGACTAAAAAATGACCCAAAAAACCCGCAGGAGCCACTGACCCTGTACCTCACTATTTCTGTAATTCTACTCAACTTGATTTTATCCCCCAGTCAAGGAAAGTTCACATGAGAAGAAACAACACATTTCCGCTTATATAGTCCCCTATTCAGGAGGCCAGCTGGACACAGGAAGTTGCTTCTTAAAAGAGGATCTTTGTAGTAGGCAGGATATCCATATCATAGACTTACTCTTGTATAGACTGAATCCTCAGACGGATCCCCTGGAGTTTTGTTTGTTTGTTTTCTGAGATTATTACAACACAATTACCCATATCTTGCATAATTCCATTTTAAGTAAATAACTTAGTGTGTTACTCTCTTGGCTGCTGATTTAATGTCTGGAGTTGTAGACGTTACTCATTTGTACTGAGTCATAATAATGCTTTCCATTCATATGTAATTATATCTGAGCTACAAACGCCCATGTCAAAATGCAAAACTTAACATGTATCATGTCATTTAAAGGTGCGTTTAGGATCAGTTTGACAGCATATTAAATAGTTTTGACACATAAGAGGCTATTTGAACGGTTCGGCTGCAGTCTGCCCTGTTTTAAGAGCGTCAGCGCAGAGTTGGAGTCCATTTCCCTCAAAGAACCAGCACAATCCTCAGCTATGCAGCACTGTTACATTCCAGAGAGCAACAAAAAGACAAAACCATTTCCCCCCCTGTCTTTCCTCTTTCCTGTATTATTCAGACAGAGAGAGAGAGAGAGAGAGAGAGAGAGAAAGGTTAAGCAAGGGTATAGAGAGAGAAACTGATTTGATTTGAGTCAGCACGCTGGCTGGCTCCGCGGACACACAGATGAAATTTTTCCTCCTTATAATTGCTGGTCTGACCCCAAGGGTACTCTCACAGGTAGAGTTCCTCTCACTGTTTCACACGCTCCTCTCTCTGTAATCCAAAACCGGATGAGGGAATCATAGTGAAAAGCCTATAAAGATGGATGTAGGTCAACCAGCACCCAAGGGTGTCCTGTCTCCTTCCTACAGCACCCACCCCAGATGAACAGCAGGAGGCTGCTCAGGTACTAATTAGCAAAATAGTGCTTATGCCAACTGTCAGGCCACCCACTGGGAGGACAGGCTGCTGGTAAAGGGGGTGCCTTCTACAGAAAGAGGTGGGGGGGGGGGGGGGGGGGGGGCGAGACAAACATGCAGACGTGTTTCTTTCTTTTAGACTTTATAATGTAAAACAAATGAAGAGCGGAAGCAAATTTCACATTCATTGTTTGTGCAAAGCCTTTTTTTTTTTTTAAATAAATTCACCCATGCACAAAAAATCTAATCTTAAACCTTCTTATGGTAATAAGGAAAGTCCCGGAGAAAGAATAGGAGGAAATGGTTAGAGGACTAAAACTTTTTTTTCTTTTTTTTTTTTTTGGAAAAATAGGCTCTCCCTGTGGTTACTCATACGCAAAAGCTGAGATAGTTCTAAGTTAACGACCTAATGTCTCAAGCTTCAACATACATTTTACATGACTCAAACTTTTAAGAGGCTAACGCACCTGGGTACCAAAAAAAAAAAAAAAAAAATCAGTTGGGGGGGGACAGAATGAGAGGTTCAACCTGATGAAGTTAAAATAAAATGGGCTCTAATTTGCTCATATTTATCATTAACAATAATCAAAGAAGACAGTACGTCCACCTCATGTTTCTAGACTGAACTCCATGATACAACTAAATTAATGACCTTTATGAGTGAAGATTTTCAAGGTTCAGTGAGAGAGAGAGAGAGAGAGAGAGAGTGAGAGAGAGAGAGAGAGAGAGAGAGAGAGAGTCACGGGGGCCAGAGTTGATGGAAAACTGGGAGTCAGGTGGGCATCATGGGACATGAACATCACACTCTGCTTCATCATCATTCTCTCAGACAGGCCGTCACATACGCACACCCACGCACCCACACACACACACACACACACACACACGTTGCATCATCACATGTGACACCATCATACACTATACACTATACTACTCAGCTGGAACCTTGATTTTTCCATTACGCTGCAAGGCTTAATGTTGATGGATAAATAGGTTGAACGAACTTGTGACTTGTGAGTGATGCCTGTTCCCTGCCAAAGAATTCCAAAGCGCTCGTTTTTCTGACCTCTTTTCTTTCTTTTTTTTTTAAATAGGTCTTTATTTACAGTAGAAACTGCTGAGGCATTTGGCAGAACTTGCCCTCTCCAAGTTCCTGTTCTACATGAATTACAAGCAGTTGTTTTAGATACAGACTTTTTCGATAGGTTTGTGAAACAGGAACTCTGAAATTCCATGACTTATGACAGTCATCACTCTCTTCGGGCACCACCGTCACAAAAAAACCCTCATTTTAACCATTAACATATTCTTTTTTTGTTCCACGAAACAGGATTACATCAGTGAAGTGAAGTATTAAGCAGTAGGTAGTCTCCAGTTTATCATTCAAGTTTGCAAACAGACATTTCTGAATATTGGCTTACTTGCTCATGTATGACAACCTAGCAGCACACAAAACACTTAAGCTGCCCTCAATTGTTCTCCCGTGATATTTAAAGAGCAGGAAAACCCATTCAGATGAACAGGAATGAACTGAATCGGCTATGGCAGACACACTCCTCTGAGATCGGTTCTTCTCTGTAGATCTTTGAGATTAGGATTCAGGACGGTACAGTTTATCATATATTAGCGCAAAGCTGTTGAGTTTTTATGATTGGCCAAGTAGTGTCCAACAGGCTGAACCTTGACTAAATAACTGTTCACTTAACTTAACTAAATGCAAAGCCGATTTTCATCTTCATAAAACTTTGAAGTTGTGATCCAGGCACTGGTGTGAGAGGCCCCGGTTAAACGCTATGCTGTGAGGAATGTTTTCATTCGTGACCGTTTAAGTAAGGTCAGGAGCAATCACACGGAGCCTCAAGATTCACACTTCCTCTTTCTCCCTTTGCCTGGATGTCCAGTGTTCCCCCCCCCACACACACACACACACACCTCCTTTCGCTTTCATTACGTCGCTGTGAAATTGAACCCCTACGGAAATCCTTTAAAGCGCACACACACCTCCCCTGAGGGAGCTAAAGTTATGAAAACGTTTGCAGGGGCTGAGTGGCGGGGTATCAGTGCCAGCATTAGCTGTTGCCAGCGTGCCATGGTTACCAATATGGCATCGTAGCATTATTGGCTTGACTGGTGATTTACTTTCTCACGCGTAGGGACGCATTTGTGTGCTGTTACTGTTTAAAGCAGTCACCGTCGTCGTGGAGAAGGTATCTCTCCGGTTTAAACAAACAATGAAGTAAAAGCTTTATCAGTGAATTTTTCTAGTGCCCATTAATGAAAAGATTATAATCATGTCAGTTAAGGCTCCTGATTACCATCGTCTCTAAAGAAATTTGTAATATTTAGACTCCACATGCAATACTGATTATTAGAATGTAGGTCAAATTAAATTCTTGTATCTTAAAGCATGTACTGAGAGAACTGGGGGCTTCTTTGAAAGTCATCCTGTTCATTATTGTCTGAGAAGATCAAGTGTACATGCCAGGTAAACACACACGTCTGACATCTGAACAAACAACTCTGCTTAACTCAGATTACCAGACCCCTTAGTTCATGCAGCCCAGAGTAGCATGTGTGTTATTTGTCAGCTTAAAGGTGTGAAAGAACTCTCTGAACCCTGTATAACCTCTGAGTGAAGAGTACAGTCTATCACGTGTGTGTATGTGTGTGTGTGTGTGTTTTCCATGAGTGAGAGAAGCAGAGTGAGAGAGAGAGAAAGAGAGAGTGAGAAAACACTCTCAGGAAGAAAACAGCCGAGACTGATTACATTCAATCAAAGTCAAATCTCACATGATTAACTGTCATGCCAAACTATAGATGAAGGCGCTTGAATTCCCCTTAGACACACAAACTCGCATTATTAATTTATAAACAGTTGATCTGAAGTAAACTAAACAATAAACACACAATAATCACCTCCAGATACAAAATGTAAATGTTCCCTCACAACAAGGTCACAGTTAGGAGTCTAACTGTCAGTCTCTGGGGACTCATCCATTGACCTGCCTGAGGGAAAAAACAAAAAAAATAGGTCTGAGAACCCAGGTCTGGGTTCATTCCAGAAACAAAACACATCAGCACATAAACTAAGAGCGAAGGACACTGGACCCTTGGGACAAATTGACAAATAGCATCGCTGGAAACCTGAAGGTACTGACTCAACACTGCTGACACCTAAACACAAGAGACAGTTCAAAGGTGTCACAGGTCAGTCGTCGCTCATGAGAACTGTTCCGTTAAAGAAGCCTATCACGCAAGGAGCCTATCCATTGTGACAGAGTGCAAATTATTTTTAGCCTCTGTAAAAACTTCGGAATATCATTCTGAAAGAAGTCAATTACATACACCATTAACGGGAAAAGCTTTCTAACAATAGAGACGAGCCAAATTATTCCCACTCACCAATGCTTGTTTGTGCTACCTCCTGACCAGTGCTGTTAATTATAATTCAATGTTACCATCTTTGTGTCACTTGTTGGAGGGCGTCTTTGTACAGAGATGAAACAATATTAAATGCTATTAGTATGCTTCAGGCTCAGCATTGGGGTCCTCAGTGGGCTTTGCTAGGCTTGGTCTGATGTCCTTGTGGCTACAGCGCACGCCAAAGGACAGACTTAGTATTCATGGGAAAACACCTGAGGGCACCTGAGAGCGTAGCTGAGTTAGCGAAAGAGATCCAAGTTCTCCTGTTCCCAGAATCACCTGCAAATGGCTCCCATTCTGCTTCATAAATATTCAAATATGTGTCAGTGTCAGTGTGTGTACACAGCAGAGAACTCCTACAGGGCACTGGGTGGTAACAAGATACCACATAAATCAATGGCAACTGTTTTGTCAGAGGACCCATTTTATGACTGCCATTCTTCATCCTTAATAAACCTGTGCATAACAGGGTCCCTGTGTGTGCAAACATTCATGTAGAGGAAGAGGGAGGTTACAGAGTGTGAAAAAAAAGTAATGTTATCCGTTTCTCTCTTTGTTTTGGGCAGAGGAAAGAGACAGAGAGAAAGATTAATAGAAAACACATAAAACCTTACTTTGCATTCACCAGACCGTGGTTATGATTTAAAGAATCATTCTTTACTTTTGTGTGTGTGTGTGTGTGCTTGTGTGTGTGTGTGTGTGTTTTATTCCAGACCTAGGCGCCCTTCACTGAACAATGATCCAGTCATTCAGGACTCTGCATTTTGTAATTGATTCTATTAGATCAAACTTCACTGGAGACAATGGGTCTCATAGTCTTGCCAGGGCAAGCAGTGTCTTGTTTCCATTTGGCTGGTTTGCAGTAATGCCATTCAAACTACTGTTGGGTCAACTACAACAGTCGCCATGTCAAGAGTACCGCTGCAAATGTTCGGTACAGTAGAGTGCGTATACAGCAAGCACTGTAGAAACATCTCTTACTGAAATTACTGAGAGAAAAATGGACCTGAATAACATCTTTGCTTTTCAAACACCCAGTGTCCTTATCATGGACATGAACTTCTGTAAATATGTTGGTGATGGCATTCATCTTATAACAAACTATCTATCTGACTCATGTCATTTTGTGATCGGCATCATGAGTCATTGCGCATTAATGACAAGCTATGACTAATGCCTGACCTTCCTTTTATATCTTGTGTTAAAAAAGCCCTCATGGGCTCTGGACACACACACTCAAATAACCAAGTCCACAGAGGAACACATGTCCTTGTGCAATCAAGAAAAAGCTTTTAGAGTCCTCCCGGCTGAAAGACTAGTGACCTGAGGGGCTGAGGCGTCTGCATGCGGGGAACGAGCATCCTGTTCTCTCCCTCCCCTGAAGTGGAGACCAAAGTGGCATTCTGCTATAAATAAATGCCATCTAAGCCTGCCAAACCCAATCTAATAAAACCTTTGCTTATTGTATCTGTTGAGTGGAGGCTGCCGTGTAAAAGGGCAAGGATGACGTGTGTGCAGAATGGCAAGGGGCGCTGAATCATCATTTGCCTGGGGAAAAGGGGTGGGGGATTACTGTAGCTAAGCATAAGAGGACAGACAGGGTAGAATGTCCACTGCCTCCACCCGTCCCACCCTTCTTCCTCGCACTCCGTCAAGCCCTCTTGAACAATCAGATTAACCAGAGTCCTCAGCCAACAGGAACCATGCCCATTTGACCACTCTGACATCTGAAAAAAACCCTTCTGGGTGAAAAAGAGCAAGTCTGAATCACACACACACACACACAAACAAACACACAAACACAGGGCAGTTGTTGCCATCATAATGTGAAATTCAAAAACACACACAAAAACATAAGAATGGTCTTAATCTCACCTCTTTTGTAATAACACCTAAAAGTGATCATTGCAACTGAGTTAAAACCTTTAACATTTGATCACACTGGACAAAGCCACTGTAATGTCTACTTTCTTCACCAGGGATATATTTGGGACCTATGATTCACAAGCCAAATGCAGCAAAATGAAAGAAATGCATTTCCTGTGGCAGAAAAAAAACAAAAACAAAGAAAATCTACTGTTTTGGGAGACATTAGTGAGAAGACTTGTGTCTCCAAAAAAAGAAACAAAACAATCTAATGATGATAGAGATCACATGATCAATTTCTCTGATAACTCTCTGGAATACTGAGGACAAGAGAGCGTGAGAATTCCCTCTGGATCCGCCCCAGTGGCTCTGGAATTGAGATTAACAGAGATACAGGCTGTGGGAGCTCGGACGTTCCCCTGTGGCTTGTTGTGTCTTGTGAGGCTAATGTTTCCCATGAGGGAGTTCATTTCCTGAAACAGAACCACCACAGCCTTGCTTTTCACTGTAAAGATGTCATTTCTGACCTCAGTGCAGTTCTACCATCGCAAAGACATCTTTATCCCAGCCCTCACAGTTTGGTTACAGAATCACCAATCAGTCTTCATCTTCTTCTCCGAAATGGATAACTTCAAAGTGAAACCTCTGTGTAATTATTAGACCAGCAAAGACAAGGGTTGGTCATACTTTCCACGCAACAGAGCAGACAACCACAAAGTAACCATAGTAGAGACAGACTGTTTAAAAACCAGTTCAAAACCAAGCATCAAAAGAGCTTCTACACTTGCCAAAGTGGAGCATACTTCCAAGGACATCACCATTATGAGGTCATAACTGCAAAACATTCTAATGATATCAGCAGCCTAGCAACAGGTACAAGTGATATGAGACATAGGGCTTTTGACTAAAATCCTTTAACACTTGCTCTGAGGTACAATACCCAATGAGTGTAGACCAGAGATGCCCAAATCCAGTTCTGGAGGGCCAAAGCCCTGCTTCCTTTCTTGTCAACCAAATGCATACGGTCTCTGATTGGCTGAAGAGAGCACACACCTGTTTCCCAGGTAAAAATCAGCACCAAATTAAGATGTGAAACCAAAAGAGCAGCAAGATTTTGGCCCCTCCAGGACTGGACTTGGACACCCCTGATCTGGAGTATCCTAATAACTTTGTCTACGTCACCCACAGACAGATCCTAACTACATTCAGCACAGCAAACGAGTTAAGTGCCAAACACAAGAGGGCACTTAAGAAGTGCTGTGTTACAAGATCATACGAAAGAACAGGTCAATATAATCTAACTGTCACGGTCTAATAAATTACAAGAAATTACAGCTTGTTGAGAGAGCTGTTTTGTTGACTTTGATTTCCAGCAAAAGGTTTGCCTGACAGGAGTGATGTAACAGGTACAACAAGAGCTTGCCTGGAGCTGAGTCTTGTGTTTCATATCCTGGCAGTGAGCAGTGTGAGTGTGGTGTAACCTCACTGTCTGGAAAGAGGCTGACTTTTCCATGGTGCAGTCAGTTCAAGCCCTCAAACACAGAGGCCAAGCTCGTAACCAGAGAAACACCTATTGCCAAGCTAAATGTCTGGTTGCTACGACAATAACGGTCTGAAGTCAGTGTGTAGGAAATATTTGAGTGGGTCAAAGTTTTTAGGGAGTAGTTGGAGATTCTTTGTCCAGGCCAAAGCCTCTCAAGTGTAGGCCTCCTTTAAGACATCTAATTCAGCTAAGCAACTCATTGTGTCCATGTGAGGGTAAGATATTCATACAACAGAAGAACAAAAAAAATGTATTCTCAAATGGGCTTCAGCCTAGAGCTGGGAAACAGCTCTATTTTTAAATGAGCAACTCAGAGAAATTTAATAAGTTCCCATAAGGAAGATCGTATGACTCAGCATGATGTTATACAGTGTAATCCTGCTGATAAGAAGACTGTTTAAAAAAAAAAAAAAAAAAAAAAAACCCATCAGAGGTACAATAGTCAATCTGGGGAATGGGTTCCTTATTTGAACATCGGTCAGCAAGTGGCTAGGGTTGCACTTTAACACTAGAAACATGTGATTCAAAGCACTTTAAAAGGTACTTAGTAATAGCCCTTATCTTCATTCACATCTCCCTCACAACATAAATGACAACAAGATTATGAAAACATCAAAGGTTGCAAAAATAACGACGCAAGTTCATGCTCCATTAAATCTGACTTCTTCATTGTCTCCAGTCAGGACGAAGGCATTCCGTAAAACAACCGTCATGAACCCTTGTACGTTTTGGCAACACAGTTGTTCTTATGAAGTTAATGGCACCGAGTTGTACAGGGTTTCAGGTTTTAAGCTATTCACTGAGAGAAACAAAACATAGATTGCGGTTGAGACACTGCGAGAGAGATAGAGCATCTCAGGTAACCATTTAAGTGGAAGAAAACAAAGACGTACTTGAGGGAGACCCCACAGTGTGTCTTTGAAGTGGCCGCAGAACATTGTGAGACAGATTTGGACATCGGTCTCAAGCTGAGTTATACATAAAGCAAGGGACTGTCCCAAAGTAAAGTTAGGAGAGACGGTGCACAAAAGAGCATTAGAGATTATGTATTTGGGAGCACACAACTGAACTCTGAAAATTCTGAGATCTCTGAACAATGCAGTGATTCAACTGTTGAGCGACTCACTGCCCTTGACATTTTGGGTTTAGCTCAGCTAATCAAGAGCTTGATGTGCAATTGTTTGGCTGAGGTAGTACAGATGCTGAACCAAACATAAAATGTCAAACTCACATATTATTGTACAGACAATTGGACATCTGAATAAAACATCTGTAGAGGTTAGCCAAAGGGTACAAACTTGTAACTGCATCTTCAAGCAGCGATACAACTGTCACCATCACCTAGTGGTGATATTTATTATTACTCTTGACCACAAGGAAAGCACTCAGACAGAGTATGATGATCTGCAATCACAGACACTTTCCTAAATATCTATCAATTTTTGACGCAACTGTGATCATACAGAGCTCATGAACAAAACCATGCAAAAAGCTACAAAATACATTACAATGGATGGTGATTTTCAGACTCCTTAATGTGGCAACATCAGTGTAATCAGGAACATGAAAACCACCAAAACTGAATGAGACCACTTTATGAGAAGTTATAAATCTCTGCCAAATTCCACTCTGTGACTCTAAGCTACATGCTAATCTGCCGGTAATCAAGAAAACTGTTTCTGTGGATGCTGAGGCCTCTATCCACCCTTCTGTTCAGTTTGGCTGATTTTGGTTGTTTGGCTCCATGCTTCCTACATCAGTGTGGATTAATAAGAAAATCCTCATGAATACTTTACCAACCTTTCTCTGTCAAACTGTTAGGAATGTGGCCAACAAAACAAGGACATTTGGAGGAAAAGTGCTCATTAGATCATTAGTGCACAGAACAACACCACATTTTTGAGAAGGTACATACTTCAAACATGCCAGGTATGCGGTTAAACTTGACAAACAAATACCAGCCACTGTTTTAGGCTAAGTGTAAATTTACTCTACGCAACCTTGTGTTAATTTAAAGACAGCTGACCTGTAATAGTTGACCACAAAAAACAGACAGACATGGGAAAGGAGTACAAGAACAACATGGTCATTGTAAAGTGACCTATGCAGTGGGGGACCAACAGTAGTATCCGTCCAGTGTCATTCCACACTACAACAGCTGGCCCTGCCTTTCCAATTTAGACATTTCCCAATTTCTGATGATCTTGATGTCAGTTCTTTATCAGAACATTATTGGCAAACTGCCCATTGTCTGGAATTCTGGTTAACCTCTCTGAAAGGCTGGTGGTCCCAGGTGACATTAACGCCTCTTTAGCATGGCTCTGCCTTTAAGTATAACTCTGCAGGACTCCAATGCTATCAACAGCATGGTGAGCAAATGGATGCTGTAAACACATAACACATGTTTAAAACATCTCCATGCTTTCCAGCAATGAGGTCATACTTGAATGGGAATCTGAAACCAAAAAAAAGTGAAAGATTTCTGAGAATAGTATAACACAGCACATTTCAAAGGCCCTAGAGACCCTTTCTTGAAAACAGGCAATCTGCCTCTCACAATATGTGGATGTGTTCCACTGTTGTTTATTACACATCTCTTCAAAAGTCCAAACTCCTTCCCTTTCCTGCCCCAAAAGGACCTCCTTCTCCTTGTCCTTCTCCTCCTCTTCTACTCTTCTGTTGGATAAGATGAGAAAAGCAGGGAAAAGTTCATTGACCTCTCCTCTGGTTGAGTTTCATCCAAAGCGAAAGGCACGTAGGAATGAGAGGAATGCATTGAGGCATGGAGAAAAACAATCCCACTTTATATTCCTATGAGTTGATACAGCAGGCATGCGTAGGCCAGGGCTGCTATATCAGCACCACCCTTCAGAAAACATCTTGTGTTTTTTCAACTCAGTTTTAGGCTAGCTCTTAAAACACAAGCCATAGTTAAAGAGTAAAAAAAAAAAGTGTCTTTCTTTAAAAAAAAAACCGATTAAGAAGTTTGGTGTTTGTTTTCACAGACATTGAAAGAGACAACTAAAGGCTTTTTCTCAAGTGAATTTTATTGCTTTGTGTTTCTTTTGAGCGGTTTTTCCACTCTCTGACTTTAGAAAATGATGGCCTACTGTATATTGCAATTTGAGACAAAGGAACTGAGTGCATCCACCCCTGCCTATGCGTGGTCATCCGAGCATATATAGGTCCAGCACAGCCCTGACTATAACGATGCAGTCTAAGCTCGGCTGTGCAGGCAGGCATGCTCTGATTGACGGTTTCAGTGAAATCTCCCCTCAAACTGCTAACAGGACAGTGTCACAGAAACTGTACAGATGATACAGTCAGAGCATCATTACTGTGACAACAAGAGCTTTCTGACAGAAGAACAAAAAGTGTTGAAAGGACTGAATGAATTATGAATAGCAAGTGAATAGCATTTGTTCACATGATGTCGTTTAAGAACTTCATCTCACCTCCCACAAGTTCTTGTACTAAGCTGATAACTACAGAGAAAGCTCACATTTTGAATAAGTCGAAAGGTCAAATTTGTATCAAAAGCACTAGATTTGAGGGGGGGGGGGGGGGGGGACGACGACAGCCAATGTATTTCATCATCAAAAAAATGAAGGAACTAATTCAATCTGTCTGTGAAAATGATTTCACCAGCTAATAAGGTTATGAATACTAATGGAGTGTGATTAACTTTAGGCAAAAAAATTAATAATGTTGCAGTGCCTTGTTCCTAATAGATAATTAATCCATACATAATTAGGTGCCATATTTTTCACGGTCATCTGGGGTACAGAGTATACATTTGAATTCCGAGAACTGTACTGTGTATTCTCACCTATAAAGTGCATGATTAAACTGCTCTCCTTCACTGATGGGCAAAATATTTGCTCTTATAAGATCACTATGCAGCACTTGAATTGGCCATCACAATCAAAATGAGGAAAATTATTGTTCTGTTCATAAATCGGCTTCATTAACGTGGAGTAGAAAGCAAAACACCATACGTATAGTGTCTAACAACCATGCCTTGGTCCTGCCACTATATTCTGGCAGTCTACTTGTGTCAATAGTGTGCCTGGTACTATAGACGCTTTCCCTCCCTAAGCCCCCAAATGTAAAACGTTGTCTGATGTGGTTTGGCTCATACTGAGTCCACACTGAGCTGCCTGACTTCCATTACGTTAGGCGTTTGTAGTTTGATGAAGGCTCCCCCCCCCTTCCAAAACCGCATACCTCCTCCCTCTCCGTTAACATCACCTTCAGATCAAAGGGCGCTAATCGCTGCTACTGCTGCGGCTGGCCTTATTATCTGGTGCTCCTTTCCTGCCCACAAAGCCTTTGTGATGGAAGAGGGACGTGTGTGCAATACACTATTCCATCCCCATTAACTTAAGGTTAGACAAGGGCGAAGGCAAGCCTGCCATGCAAACTAGTGAAGTTTGGGAGAAAGCAACAATTTGAGCACTTCTGAATCAAAATGTAGCTGGCTATAGAGTCAGTACACTGGCGTCAAATAAAAATGAATGTAAAATGCGACAAAGCCACAAACAATATTGAACTTCACCCCTCCCTTTGTTCTTCAACAGAGACCGTCATTAAGCTTCAGTCTGGCAGTATAAAAGCACTTTAGTTTTTCAATAAGAATTTCATTAACTTATATGTGTAATATTTGTATGAGAAAATTCAGTCTAGACATTGACCTGTTTTGGATTTCCCTCTTCAAATGGAGAATAATATTAAATTACTGGTATGTTTATATGGCATAAGGGTGTCCATGAAAGAAAAGAAAAAAAACGTCACAGCAAAATAACAGCACAGCTATCCTGAGTAAAAGTGCCACTAAGAATTGTTTTGCTAAACAGTTCTCCTCAATAAAGCTCCAATCTCAATCTGGAGTATTCGCTGTTGAAATGAACAATACATCTGACTACTCTAGGACACAAGAATATTTAGTTGGGCTTCATTTGAAGTCTTCCACTGACCTGATATGCTTTAAAAAACATTAGGACTGGCAAGGGGATGTTTGACGTCAACTGGAGGAGATCTACAGCTCACAGGGGACCACAAACAAAAGCTTCACGATGCAACTCCAGTTTGATTGACAAGCCCTTGTTCATTTTATTCCCTTTCTCAAGGGTGGAAGCCTCAGCAGACCTTTAAGGAGAGCTTGTTACTGTAGATACCCATCACAGGACTGTTCGTTCACTGTTTGAATCTGACAGAGGAGACAGTAGGCCTGGACTAGATGTGTGGGTTTCTTGACCGTGGAAGATTACAAGTTGATTGGATTGCAATGCAAGTGATTTAAGAGAATGTTCCCCTAGGAGCTTTTATCTACCCTAAGTCACATGGCCAACATGTGTTACCACTTCACAACCAATCAGGGGCCTTCAAAGGAGATGGTGAGTGCCAGGAGCTAGTAGATTCCAGAAGCCACCAACTCAAGCCAAGCGGTTTCAGTGAGAGTTGCTTCTTATCTTTATATGGTGCAATTAGAAAGTGTTTTATTCACTGTCTCTTCACAAGTTCACTTCACAAGTTGTGCTTCTTGAAATCATGGGCTTAGCCAATAAACATCAAACACAACTGCCATGTTCCCCATTGAGATTCTCAGTGACAAAGCCCTCATAAATACAGTGAGATGCACATCACAAGAAACTATAGCAGCCCAAAACAGTTACCCTTGAGACACAACATTGTGCTCCGGTTGATTTCTCCAATTCTCCCATCAGGTTTTGATGGTTCACGGACATATATAAAGTTCTTTGTGTTTTTGCACTTTGTTGTCAGCCATTGTCAGGGACTGGTGTTAACTAGCACTGTGCCATATTTAGACTCATGCCAGGGCAATGTATAGTGGACAGGGGGCAGTCAAAAAGTCTGCTCATTAAACAACAATCCTGACAAACAATACACATTCTAGGGATGGACAGACAGAGAAAAAGGGACAAAGTTGTCCTGTCGATATCCTATGGACAGCCAGGGTCTGGATGTGTTTTGGGAATCCCTTGGGGGGGGTCGTTGGTGGATACAGTTGCGAGGCCATCAGGCGTCTGACAGGAAGCTAGTGTCCCTTGGGCCATTTTTACCCTGCTACGGTTCACATGTCACCCCGTGACAACAGTGCATTATTGATTTCACACCCCAGCAGCAGTCAGGGTATGGCCTGTAACTGAATGTGTGTGTGTGTGTGTGTGTGTGTGTGTGTGTATAGACTGAGTGGAGATAGTCAGTTGGGAAACAAGCTTGTTAGTGCTGTATGGGTCAGTTTGGGTTTGTTCCACTTTCCTACTTCAGAATACAGACCACCACCAAATGGGGACTCTCTACTCAAACTGAGCAACAGTCTTTTAGCAAAAATTAAAAAAAAAAAACAGAAGAAACAAAACAAAACAAAAAAAAACATAGTTTGTTGACATAAGTTGACATAAGCTGATATAAGATGCCACCCAAAGACAAGACATAATTACAGATAAGACATTGTTTAAAGATACCCTTGCAAGTTTAATCCGAAAAATGTTTTTATATTTCAGTTTTCTTCCGACTTCACGTGCGTCTCTGCAGGGTTTTAATGATGAGCAATAACAGATACACAACTTGTGTATCTTGTTGGATCTGTTATTTGGTACCTGGAGAGGACAAAGAGTCTCTATACATTCTTTGACAAAGTGCCAACTGTAATCTGCAGCATTATGGCTAACTCTACAAACAAAGCATAGCATACAAAATGATGAAAAAGAACAGTACGGGAGTCATAAAAGACAAACAGAGCAGCAGAAAACACACTTGGGGGTTAACCATAAACATGTCAGACACATAAATGGGACATAGGACTGTGATTGGACAGTCCAGCAGAAAAAGCTGCGTGTGCAACAGGAAAACAACTGAAAGATGTGAATCAGCACACTGATGTCAGTGGGCACAAGGGGGCTAAAACACAGCATAACAGACCACTGACACAGTGCTTGTCAAACACTCATAGCTCTCAAGAGAAAAAAAAAAACTTGTTGCAATGGTTTCCGTCAAGACAGATCGACCTTCGACACTACAAAGATATCAAGAAGAAAGCAAACACCGATGCGTTACTCATCGTAACTCCGGGTCAAAATATAGACACGCGATAGAAGTTTCAGGGTCCGTCTGACCTTAATGAGGTGAGATACGTTCAGTGGCTCATTCTCACCCAATTACGTGCCCTTGCTCCTCTGCATCGTCTTTATGATAAAAGGGCAGACAGTAATCACTCTCTCCTTCTCAAATTTCCCCTTGTTGACCTACAGCAGCTGGTAACCACCTAACTCTCCAGCCGTCTATACTGTGCAGAAGGGTTTTTTTTTTTTTCTGTTCTCTGTGCCTACGCAGGGAATAGCACCGTGGTATTTTCATAATAGCATATGACAATTCACTGGTGCATGGGAGAAGCAGTAGAGAGTCTATATTTAGAGGGCCTCTCACATAGCCCTGCATATTTTAGGGCAATGCAGTCACCTGACACTGCGGTGGAGAAAAGACAGCAGGTACTGAGTTGGAGGTCCTTGCTCTCCTGCAACGGAGTCTTTTGTTCTTGGTCTTTGTGGGATGACCGTTTAGTGTCACAGATTAGACACACTTATGTTTAATTCACTAACATGTGTTCAGGCCTGGTTGTGGCTAGAGGCTAGGAGCTTTAGAGAGTAATGCGGCGGGGGGGGGGGGGGGGGGGGGGGGGTTTAGGAAGGCAGGTACATGTGCACGCCGAGACGCGGTCAAGAAGAAAGGTACAAAGTATGCTCTACATGCACACACACGCATGCAAAAGCACACACACCCTTACACACACAGCACGGAAATATGCAAATACAAAGCATTATTACCGCAGCATAATAGAGTGAGATTTGTAAAGAGGTCCTTCATCAGATACACATGTATATGGAGAGATACAGATGATGCAGTTAGACACAAGCACGTGCACATAAACACACACAGACAGATTCACACAGTATAAATCTCTGTGGGCTTGACCCCCATTGACCTGGCAAGCACGATTGTCCACAAAAAGAACAAACTGTCCACACCCCTGACCGGCCTCTCAGGAAAGCGACGCCCTGTTCGTCCGCTTTCTTTATTTACATTCCTGAGAACAGTGAGGGCTCCTGAGAGCAGGCCCAGAAATAAGCTGTGGAAGGGTGTGGGAGATCAGAGGGAGTGGAGGACAGAAGCTCCATCAGCACTCCAATCTATACCATATGTTTACATAGTGGTGCATTGGTCCACTTTGTCTGTAGACCTATTACCAACAAAGTTAGCAACTACATTACAAGAGTGAATGTAATGATAATGAACAAGGTAATACTAAGTGTATCTCACACACACACACACACACACACACACACTGTGCACACCCAGACACGTGCACATGCGCGCGCACACATACACACACGCACACACACACACACACACACATTATGACAGCTACACAGCAAGTCGGAGGTGTTAAGTACCCTTAACTATACTGTAACAGAAGACCCTTTATTCAAATAATTCTTTTCTTAGATTAAAAGAAAATATTACTAAAGAGATTAGTACATTAAAGGGATAGTCACAGAGATATTAAAAATAAGTCTTAATGTGTAAAAATAAGCCTTAACTCAGGTTTGGTTTTTGTATTCAACTGTTACTGAAACCTTTCAGATTCTCTAAAACGACTGCAAGATATCCAAAAAAAATCCAAAATGGTAGACAGAAAAATACTATCACAAATTCATCAAATACCACTAACAATCTGGTGCATTACATTCCGCGTCTTGAATAGAGGGGTGTGTCAAAATCTGACTATAAATAATAGCAGAGTATTTTTACAAAATATTACTCAAAGACCAAAACAAAAGGTTACTAGGTAAATCAGTGTATTAATAGTACACCCTAAAACTACTCAAAAGACCCATGCACTATGAGTAAGCTGAAGGTTATTCAGTAGCTATGTGTGGCTAGTCAATCTGGCACATCTGTATTAGTCACTAACAGTGATGAAAACCCTGGAAACAGTTCTTTCAAAGTGGAACACTGTTCTCTGTGTGAGTGAAGTTCTTTAGACCAGTTCTAACACTGGAAAGGGACAGCATGACAGACCGTCTTTGGATGGCTCTAAACATAGCAGTTTTTGAAATGTCCAAAAAGTGTTTACTCCAAGGCCCAAATGAGTCAGTGTGTTCTTGGACGTGATATGAAGTTGCAACACTGAGGCTGTGTGTTTGTGAACTAAGACAGAATCAGGTGAAGGACCAGATGCAGCTTTTGACAGGATATGTTCCTTGTTCAGGATGCAGATAGATCCAAACCAGGAACATATTGTAATGTCCCACCAACCGCCCTTCAGACAAACATAAGGGCTTCTGTGTGACTGAATATACATCTGGGAGCCTTTTCTCAGAGCTAGTAAAAGGTGACGCAAGCTTGAGAGAGAGAGGGAGAGAGAGAGAAAGAGAGAGAGAGAGAAAAAGCGAGAGGGAGAGGGCTGGATTTAAAAGGCAGCATTACTGCTGTTTGGCTTGGTCGGTAGGAAATGTTTCTGAGATTACAGGCGCTCCACTCATGAGTATAAACATACAGGCAGATGGCAAGTGACTGAGGTCGGCTTCACCGAGAGGTCCCGCCGAGGGGGGAAACTTTGTCTCGGCCACACTGCGAAATGACTAAATCTCTGTGTTTACACTCACTCACACTGACCCCCAGAGATCACACCTTGATTTATAAAAACAGTGAATACTGACAGAAAGCCTCCATGTATACATTATCAGTAGAACTCAATTACAAAGCTTGTGCTGAAACACATTGCATCAATGTTAGATATGTGTAAGTGTCACAATTGTATTTTTGGAATAGGCCCAAGCGTTAATGCCTAGTTTCACATACATACAAGTCCTACAATCTGTAATATTTTCCATTACTAGCTTATTGGACTCAAGTATACAATTTCACAGAATCTCTCCGAGTTAGCATTGCTCAAATTCTGACAGCAGCGATATTGTGTGCTGTTTCCTGTGCTTGATTTTGTTCCAGTCTAATGCCATCCAAAACACGTAAATCAGAATGATGTAACTGGAAACCAATAGAGAATTTACTGGAATAAGACGCTTTTTTCATTAGAAGCTACTTTCATCATTACTCATTCCTCTCCTTCCTGATCGTGGGCAAACACATTTTTCTGATGAGGCCGTATGTTTTTGGGATGTCTGAGCTCACATAGACAGAAGCTTCGGTGGAAAGACAGTTGATCATTTGCGGAGGAATGATGGAAGGAAGTTATGATGTATTAATGTGTGAAAACAGAAGAACAGCTGAACATACAACCATTCAATCACTGTCATATCAATACATGAAGTGGAAACATTTGGAGGAAAAACAAAAAAGTTCCAGTGTCTTTAAAACCCCAGTTTGACCTTTGACCCAAATCAACCTGACACTGAAACAAGTTAATTAGAACCAGTGGCAGACCACTCAACTATGGGAGCACTCCATCAGACTTCACATGGACACATAAGGATACATTTATCAGGATTCTCCCTCACTACTCATGCCTGATTTCATTATACCAAAACACACCTGTCCTCCAGACAAGGATCCTCTCTCTCTCTCTCTCTTTCTCTCCCTCTAACTTCCACCTTATCAGCTCTCCAGGTGTGCCCTCATCAAAACATATAAAACAAAGGACTGATTAAAGTTTTTACTGACAGAGCCACACACACACACACACACACACACACACACACACACACACATTCTCAAGGCTTATGAAATCCAGCTCTCTGTGTCCTAAATGTCAAGCTCTTTCACATAGTTACATGATACACAAGGAGTGGGAGTCACATTGGTGCTTTTGTGAAAGTTCATGATGAACGCGGGTGTTGTGTTATTCAAAAAGAGGATGAGCCACAGCCTACACAAATCCTGTCGCACGCAAACCTCCGTCACAACGCCTCAGTCCACCAGGGATAAAACATGTCATTTAAGAGGCTGGCCAGCATTGCTGTATCCAATCACCCATCATTTACTGAAACACTGAACAAATAAACACAGGTACACTAATGTATAGGCTTAAGGGACCCACACCCTTGTCCAAAAACAAAGTATTACTCTATTCCCACAATACCTGAGTTTGGAAGAGGAGGGGTATGGGAAGAGGAGAGTATAGGGTTCAGGTGAAATAAGAGAGTGCAGACAGTGTAGGTTTTTATTTGTGTGTGAGTGTGTGACACAGAGAAAATATGACTTATGATTCTTGTTGCTGTCTGAACAGTGACAGTCTATGTCACTGAGAGAGGAGAAAATTAAAAAAAACAGACATTAGAACAAGCAAACATGTCTTGTTATTGTTGCAGCAAAAAATAGTTATGCCTTCGAGAAGTTTAGTCATACCAGGATAGCAGGCCATGCGGCAGACTCAACAGCTGAAAAAAGCCAAGTACCATCTATTTTGAGCAGACACTGGTTCCAAACAGGAAACAGAAGGTAGGCTGGTTGATTGGAGTGCTCACACTTTTCCAAATGTCACCATTAAGGTTAATGAGCTGCCCACCTCTGCCTCCTGCATTTAGAATGGATTAAAATAAACAGTCAACAACAACTAACCTCAAAAACTGCGGTTAAGTGTACTTTGTTTAACTTTCGGACAAAGGCCCAGTGTTTAAGTATGGAAACCAACTCTCTCATTCTCTCTCTCTCTATCACTCACTCACTCATACAACGAAAAGTTCTCAAAGTGTCAGGATGCGAAAAAAAACAGAAGTAGGCTGGCAAAGTGACATAAGCAGTTTATTTGAGGTCTGTAATCAAACTGATCACTGAAAAATGCTTTTGTAGATTATTTTTCCAGGCATGATGTTCCTCAGTACCTTTGCACATGTCAAAAACAGAAAAACACAACACAGTGTCTCCTGATTAAGACAAACTAAATTTTTGTCAGACACAAAAGTCCTAGGATCAATTCATCTCAAACTTCTCCTTTAAAAAAACATTCTATAGCCCTTAATATAACAATACGCCTTCCAGGATCAAGTTGATCTCCACCTTACAAATGTTTATTCACCTAATCCTGTATTTCCTCTTGCACTCAATGCCATTCAGGTCATTGATTTCAAATGAAGAATGAGTGAAAACACACCACTCTATTATAGCCCATAAACATGTGTGAGAGAGTATCAGATGTCAGGACACTGTCTGAAATTTCAGAACCATGCTGGGATTCCCCCCCATCTGAGATACATTCCTCTGTGCATGAATGGAAGTTTCAGTATCAGTAAACCATTCATAACGTCAGTGAGTTTCAGGCAGGTGTCGTCGTCACACCTAATTCATTATTGTATTTGTACTATATGAATGGCACTGTTTTTACACTAAGACACTTAAGGCCTAGTGTTCATGTATCCCATCTGAAACCTCAAGAAATCAGTCACTCAGAGACTTAAGTGTATCACGTGTTGTTGACTTAACACACCACTGTTGTTACCATAAAATTAAACCTGGATTTTAAGGGGCAGTCCCTCATTAATAGTCTAAATGTTAGATTCTGGTGTTTCTGACAGGACTTGATTGTGCTCTAAAATCAGCCAGAATTACCTACAAAAGACTGATGTCTGACATAGCTGAAGCACACAAAAGACTTTAACTGGATCCTTAAAAAACAACCTGAGACAATGATGACCTACTTACCCACACTGTAAAATCACATTTCTCCTTCTCTCATCCCCCTTTTCTAAAATAATCAAAAACAAGTAAATGCCTTCAGCTTCCAATTAGCACTATATTTCTCATTTGACTCGAGTGACTGTGAACCAAAGTGACAGGTTCAACTGTGAGCACAGGTGACAACGCAGGAGCTCTCAGGTAATCACACCTGTTTGACAAAGACCAGACCTTGGTCAAAATGTTGTCTTCTATGCTTACAGTGAAAAGAGAAATAAAAATGCTAAAAGGGAAGGTGAAACATAATGAGAAGTTTCTTTTTTTCCCTCTGACACCTGTTCAGTATTAGATAAGCACATGCCAGTTCACTCTGGGTGTCTGGCCAATTCTTTCACACAAGGAGAGGACAAAGGAGAACTGTTTTAGAGCTCTGATGTGAACAAGTGTAAATCAGAAATATCTCACTACTCTTCTATTATTCCTAAGGATTCATAGTCTATAATCCTTTGATATGAGGGGCACAACCTGTTCTCTCGAAGAGGCCAGGACTCGAGGGGAATGCTAAAAGTCTCCTCCTTAAAGATAAAATGCTACACATGCATCATTGATGAATGCCCCCTGGTCAGAGAACTGAATAATGCAAATTAATTTTACATTTTGGTCCACGCCATTCCATCTAATTAGGAACTCATTTTTGTTCAGTTAGGCTCAGAGCCCAGATCCTCAGCAGAAGAGGGTGTATTATCAAAATGACCCACAAAACACTTGACATGCCTCATGAAGTCTGTTTGTTTAAGGTCACCTCATGTTTAACTTTTAATTGTAAGTTTGTTAATAACTGCCTAGTTCACCATCACAGCTGGGCCCATCCAGACCTGTTCCTGTTCCTAATGCCACGAAACAGCACTGTATCCAAGCTTGAGATAAAATAATGAAAGCTTTGAGCAAAAAGAGAGAAAAATGTCAAATGGTTGACTGTGAGTGTTTTTTTAGTGGAGTGTGTGTGTGTGTGTGTCTGTCTGTCTGTCTGTCTTCGACTCTGAACCAGGAGCCCCAATCCATCGTCTGGGTGCTTGTCACCCAGAACCAGCCCTCAATAGGATGCTCAGCATGGCAATGCCCTCGGGGGGCATTCAAATTAAGCTGACATGTGCCCTGACACGCGTTTGCTCCGTTTCCTGGCTGTTCCATCATTGATCCTGGAACCTGACACTGCTAACGATCCCAGCATGCACCAGACTTCACTCCCTCTTATACATTCACCCCAACATAGCCTGAAGAAAGTGGCAGGCATAACCTACTTTTGAACACAGCATTTGAACATTTTACATGTTTTTCAGCCATGATCTATAAATAAAGGTGTGCGGTGTACATTTCTTTTTAACATTGGTATTTTTTATAACTAGTTGCCAATATATTCCTAACCTATGGTTTTCAATCTAGAGCAAGAAATGTAAACATTACAACCCATCTGACCGGTTGCATTGTGAAAGGCTGAATATTGTTCCCATGAGAATGAATCAACAGTGCCTTTAAAGAGAGTGTGCCACACCTCTATAAAGCAGCTGTCTTTGATGGTTCGGATAACTGATACAGTAAGAGACGTGAGAGAGGTGTGACAGAAAGCGTGCCCTCTAATTGGACTGCTGTACTTGATAAACAACCTAAGCCTCAAATCAGGAAAATTTAAGTATGATGTCACTGACTGGAAGGCGTAACCACAAAAGCAGAGCATGCAAAACCAAGGCATTCGCCATCAGACGGAGGAACAAAAAATAGAGCACTGTGTGACCACACATACCCAGCCTCCGTTTTCTTGGATCCAGCTGTGAAGCGGTCCATTGAGGTACTCAGTCATCCATCTCGCAATATTATCCACTTGCGACGTCATCTCCTTGTTGGCGCATTCAACGCATACAGTTCCCCCAAACTCGAAAAAGGCAATTATCCGACCCCAGTTGACCCCGTCCCTAAAAAGCTCGTCTATCACGGCGACAAACCTCCGTTGCGCCGTGATAGACGTTATTTGCAGTTTCAGAGACATTTCGGCAAAGTCTGGCTGGTACATTCTCTCTAGTTCGTCCCCGGCCTCGCGCAAAACCTTATGGATAGGGGAGCACGGGTCATGTTGCGGACGGGGGTTACGACAAACGCCGTCTTCTCCTGACTCCGTGCCTTGACTCCGACGCACGGGACGCGGAGCGTCCGCCAAACCATTTGAAGCAGGGTCCTCAGACAAGTGGGATTCCCATCTATATCCCCTTTTCGACAGCTTGTGGTAGATATACTTTTCCACAATATGTCGGTTATCGTAGAGACTATGATTAGCCATTGCGACTCTTAGGCAGCTCAGAAATTAACGGCACAATTATTTATTTTCTAAGCCACGCACATCCTTGTTCCATTCCAGCTAAGTGCAGTTGAGAAATACACATATCGTACTGGCTGTGTAGGCAGTGGTTCGGGAGTCCGTGCAGACGTTGCGCTGAAATCTTACGAGAGAAAAGTAGAGTTATGTTTTGACTCCGGGATAGGCTCGTTGACTACAAATACACATTTATGAACTTACTTCACGTTGCCTCACTGAGAACATGCCTGTTCAGAAAAACGCCCACTTTCTTCTACGAGAAAAAAAACCTTGGGATTGTATCAGGATATATATCCGCGTAGATGGCATTCCCTGCAAACTATAAACCACACGGTCCTTTTGGCTTTGAACAAAATCCACTTCCAAAATATCTTTCTACTTAGGAACTAATAGTCGGGAGCAGCACTTGAGCGAAGACGGAAGAGAAGGCAACGATTTCGAGACGCACTTAATCGAGTTTCTCTCTCCAAGGAAACGTCGTCTGTCTACAACAAACCCTTTGAAGAAAATTCTTGAATTAGTGTCCTTGTCCAGATAACAGATGAACGTTTAGCATTTATGGTAACACAACTTGATATCACCGCACTGTAAATCGCACACCCAGCCTTCATTGCATTCGCGCAGCCAGTCCGCAGATGTAGACGGGCTGCTGGATTTCGTGCAGTCCACGCCAATAAGGCATTTCCTCTGTGCTACGTCACACATTCCGAGTGATCCCCATGGTCCTTGAAAAATGAATGTTATATGGTTATTTCGATATGTTTCGATTCTCCAGTGAGATTTTCCCCTACGCGCTTTAATGGTAGACCCAGATTACAATACCTATATTAGATTTAGAGGAATATCTATTTCTCTGACAATTCTCTATCATTTTTTCTCTAAAGTGTATTTTGAATGTAGGCTAATATGGTGGCGAAAAATGTTTTACATGCAGAATCGACATCGAACAGTCTCAAAAGTCTCATGTAAAAAAAAAAAAAAATCGTTCACAGAAACAAGCTTTAAATTTATTATTAGCGCCATTCGGAACAGCTCGAGTTCTTTGATCTTTTTCACTCTTATTGCACTGCTTTGAATATTAGGTAAGCCAAGTCCTGCTTATGAATTATTGCCGCGCTCATGCTGAATTGCACTATATCATGCATATGATTAGCTGGCTTTGATGTGAGACCCCTGGTGGCCATCTGCGCCTTGACACCGCGCGACTTCATATTGTTCTCTCCTTTAATTGCCTCACAGTCCAATAGGTGGCTATTCCTTTCACCCCTTGATTGTTCTGTGCAAGGATCCTCTGCTTCGTGCACCCTCTCTGTAATGGTTCTATAAACGTATTTTTGTTTTAAACATCCATCGCGGTATCTCGCGTATTCTATGTGTGTATACTATACATTTGTGTGTTATCCAGGTATCTCCTTCCTAGTTATTCAAGGCGGATGTCTCAATGTGTCTGAATGTGATTTTTAATCTACTGCATCGCTCTATTAGGTAGGCAGTAGCTTTCTTGCCCAATTTAAATGCACACACAGACACATTCACAGTACACAGAACAAAAACTCTGCAGCATTACACAGCAGATATGATAAAAAAAAAATGCACACACAGGTGAGCCCTGGTGAAACTTTGTAGTTTAGTGCATGAGACAGCATTAAAATGTCTGGTTTTGAATGAATAATACACAGATCTGTAGCTGTACAAAGTTATTTATTGTATCATGTAAGAAAATAAGACAAAGCAACAACTTTCTCCTCCTTCTTGTCCTTTCAATGGCACACAAGGTGAAATTTGTACAAGTTTGGCAAAAAAAAAAAGCAAGCCAGAAATAATAGTAGGATAGGATGGAAACACAAGCGGAATGTGTCTGGAACTTTTTTCTTCTTTCTTTTTAGCACTTATAAACTATGTATCAATTTCTCCGCAAATAACTCTCAACTTCAAAAGACAACACAAAGAAAAAATACAGCCAAAATGTAAAGTTGTTACAATGTGAGCACAGGCTTAATTTGCATAGCTTTAAGGTGTTAAAACTAAAAACTTTTTTTTTTTACTGAGCTACCAACAGAATGGTTATCAACCAGGCTTAAACTACCTTGAGACATCAGGGTGCAACTGAGTCTTAAATCCTACGCTTGTTAGAATGATAAGAGTGTTTGCCTTGAGTTGGACAACGTGCCTTCTTGAACCAAATGTCAAATGAGAACATCATCAGTTATGACTCAAGCATTCTCACTTTCATACCTTGGGTCTGTTTAAGGCCTTATGCAAAAGATCAGAGGAAAAAAAAAAATTAAGAGCCGAAACAGCTAACAGCTCCAATGACCAATAATGTCAAAAAACATTTGTAAACAAATAAACAAACAAAACAAAGAAAAGCAATTTAAAAAATAATAATCAATCAGAAAGCATTTTAAGCCACAGTTTGCTGTGGACAGAGCCATTCTGTTAGCATTACGAATGTTTGTAAGGATCTTTTAAGGCTTTAGAATGGGCTTTCCACAAGTGTAGTGCCTGACTGCATTGTCTAACTATCCCTACTGTTCACAGAGCAGCATCAAAAACAAAGATAGAGAGGTGCATTGCAATAAACTGTCGATAATAATTTGGCATTCAGATGATGGTGAATCTTTAAAGAGACATCTTTACGTTTGTGTGTCATGTGGTCCGTTTTAAAACAACATTCTCCCCTTTAGTGATAACTGGAAGGAAGACTCAACGTTTGCCTTGTCTGTATCTCTGGATTTTTTTCTTCATTTCGCTACCTCTTGTATTATGGTTTTTTTTTTAACTCTAGGTACAGGGTAGAGTGTTTTAAAAACAGGTTCGTATCTAGAGAGCCTTCACCTAAAACACAGAACACATACCAAAACCAGAATTTCACAGTTTCGACAATTTCAACAGAGCAGAGTGAAGGAAGAGAGGGAGACAGAGAGACTGAAGCACACAAAGATGTGTGAGCAGTCTTGTTGCTTTGATTTACCATTGTGTCACATACACATACCACTGTGAACTACACCATGTCTAGGGTAAGGGGGGTTGACAAATTTCCTCATTCAAGACAGCAAAGTATGCAAACTTTTGCTCAGTCCCTTCATAAAACATACCTGAGCCAACTAATCAAGATCATGGAGAACCTCTGAATAGTACATTCAAGTGTGTTAATGATGCAACAAACTCCTGAAAGAGTTTGACCTTCTTGGAGGGCATTTGAATATAATGTAAATTGGATAAAGAGTATTTTAGGGATTCAAAGAGGACGAAAGCTGCATTAAACAACAACAACAACAACAACGATAACAATAGTAATAATAATAATAATAATAATAACTGATTTCCTTCCAGTACAGCAAAACTGAGATTAACTGATTTCTGCTCTGCTTTGATTTAACTAGATTATCTCCATTAATCCAGATTAGTACAGATCTCCAGCTCCCTCTGCTGGCCAGATGGGGAAACAACTCGGGCCTGCGAGTCACCCAATGGCTCTCATCTTACACCACCCTGAAGTTCAGTGGACCCTTTATAGCCCCTGAGGTCACCAAAAAATAATCAATTTCAAAATGCACATGCAGAAACACACGCTGCCTCACACACACACGTACACGTTCAGTAAACAATTCCATCAGGTCTCCCCAAACTGAATAGAAAGGCTAAGGCAGAGTAACTGAGTGGCTTGTAAAGTTGCAGCTCACAAGATAGAAGCATATCCAGTCAATTTTGTTTTCTCCTAAATAAAAAAAAAAAGAAGTAAGAAACAACTTTAAGATACAAATGCTCACATGACTAAACTCTAGTGTCTTTTGCCATTATATAACTACAAATATCCGCAGGGAAACTGGGTGAGAATATTAAGTTCACACAGAACACCCTAGACCAAGGAATGGTCTAAGGAAGACAGATCTTTGCCTGCAAAGTCTGCGTATAGACTGGAAACTACGGAAGGGTTCGTAACTGAGACATACTTGAGTGGCACAAGATCGGGCCTCAGTTAGTGTCAGTTCCACAAATCAGAATATTTCAGCCAAAGATACCATAGTTACCACAGAATAATAATGAAGGACAGGACTCACTTCTCTGGGTTTAGCTCTAGGAATGGTCTGCTATGTCCGTATTTGTGGTGGGTTGTTCAAACTGTAGACTCATCTCTTGATATTTATTAACTGAATTAATTTCTGTGTGCCACAGATTGGGGTTGGGGGGTTAAACACAAATTTGGCAGGTTTTTTTTTAAGTCTTTTGAAGGTACCTCACGAAGACCTTTTTCTTAGTAAAAATATCCTGTCTGGTCTGTGAAGGCCAGACTGACAACCAACATTTCCATTCAAATAGTTAACACAAGTTTAAAAAAAAATAAATAAATAAAAATAAAGAAGTGCCATTTGAATTTTGATAACATTAAAAATCTTTTGAATGATGAAACACTTGTGAAAACATTGACATACATAATCAAAGAAATACGCTGCTCGTTTTCTGTTATATACCATGACTCGAAAAAGTTAAGGTGGGAGGAACATGAAATTCGTGGGGGGGGGGTTTTTTTTTTTTTTTGGGTGGTGATCCTTCATTGGCCAGCAGTACTAGCCCGTTATACTCACATCTGAAAAGGTGTTTGTGTGTGTGTGTGTGTGTGTGTGTGTGTGTGGTCTGGGTTGGATGGGAGTACAGGAAAAAGTGAGGACTATGGTGAATATTAGAGATGGAACTCCACCTCTGGCCATGACAGGACGGGGGTTTGGGTCGGTACATGGTGTTGGCGTGAACATTATTACTCCGTCTTGTCGGCCGCTTTGGACTGTTCCCTCTGGATCATGCATCTTCGGACGATGCTGTCGAAGCTGCCCAGGTAGAACAGAGCAATGGTGCGGAACAGCCCCATGGTCACAATCTGCACCCAGAGAGACGATAAGAGACCATGAAGGTTCATTAGAATGAGATACACACTTCAGCTGGGGAAAAAAAAATCTCTTTTAAACATACAAAACTCTGTGACCTGACTGTCTGTGTATGTTCTCTTTGGTCATTGAAAAGCTATGAACCATCATCCTGTACCTTTTCTTTCTTTTTTTTTTTTTTACATTGCCCGTATTTTTCTTTTTTAAGAGTTTGATGATGCAATTGTAAGTAGACAGTAGTGTATGGAATGGGTAAAAGTCCAGAGTGGGCCAATCAGAGGTCAGCTCATCCACCCACACTACTTTCGAAGGGCAATCAGTCGACAAATGGTAATAAAAATCATTCACCTGGAAAAAATCTGTTACCTCAGGCCATATCAGTGCGATAGTCATAAATACACAATAAAAAAAAGAGGCTACACACAGAAGCACGCACACACACGCACACACACAAACAACCTGCATTGCATAACCTGCACCATTCCTCGGTGAGAATTTCTTGCTTTAGGCAAACAGTGCAGTTGCAGGGTAAATGTGACCATAGCAAATTCTTTTTTTTTTAAGTAGACTGAATGCCCATAAAACTAAGTAAACAGAAAGCTAATAAGAAATAGCCTTAAGCAACTAGAGTGTCCAGCACAGCACTGACACAGCATAACAGCTATTTTCCTCTAAAACAGAGAGAACGTGGCAAAATAAGGACACTAACTCAGACAGGCTGTCATAAGCTTACAGTGCGGTGAAAAGACAGTGGGAGAGAGGGGATTTTACCTGCTGAAGCCCCTCCGTGATGGAGGTGACGGGTGACATTCCACAGGTGAGTGCAGACAGCATGTAGCCATCTGGCCCCACAGAACTGTTGAAGTTACCTTGCTGTAGAACGGACAAAACATAATAACATAATCATAAATCCATCAGATTTGTCAAACAGCACTTTCTAGAAACAGTGGACAAGCAACTTGCCTTAGAACTGTTCACTTAATAATAGTTATGATTGGTTACAGATGACACATATTAACTGGAAAGTATAATTAGTCTACTACTCAGTAAGCAGCTCTAGAACACAGGTTGTCAATCTACATCTATGCTATTCTAGAGCTCACGGTTTCCGGACAGTGACATCATGAATATGAAGTGACACATAAGGTTTTGGGCTCCAGAGAACTTTGAGTTCACACTGAGACTGTCTGCAGACTGTACAAAAACCAGGTCAGCGTTCTTCCTAGGAAAGCCAGCCCGCTCTTACCACAGCATCTTTGACAACAATTTTAGCCACTTGCTCAGGCTGACACACTCCAGATGTCTCAGAGATCAACTTCGTCTCCAAGGGCTGCAGCAGAAATAGAAGAGGTTCAACATTAGGAAGTCGCCCAGTTGTGGGCAAAGATACGTGGCTTTACAGACAGCTTGACAGTGAATACAGAATGCATGCAGATTCTCTCAGCAGGCTTTGAGGACAAGGTCTATACATCTTCAACCAGCAAATCTAAATTATTTCACATTATTGTACAAACTATCACACACACACACGCACATGCACACACACACACACACACATTTTAAATTCACCTGACCTTGGTCTTATTTTCCTCTGCCAGTCCTGGTGTGTCCGTATCAGGAGGGTAAGCCACAGTAACATAGATATTATACGGTTTCATCTGTAGAGAGGAGATAAGATTTAAAATCAGGGAGCATTAACACTGGTTTGCTGTAGAGTGAGACACAGAGAACCTGCTCTCCCTACAGAGAACATCTACTATTCCACACATCTATACTGGAAACAGAGACTCAGATCATCTACTGTTCCACACATCTATACTGGAAACAGAGACTAAGATGCAAATAATCACTGAGGAAGAATCCAGGGTCAGAGAAATGGGACACCTGTCGACAAGACATGCCCTCATGGTACCCTCTAATTCTGACCTAGGATCAGATTGCTTATATCCAATCTCAGGTTGATTTCAGCGTAGCCTGAGACTTAACTCAAAAGGGCAAACGCCTCAAAATTGTATTGGTGAGAATTTATTCAATAATATCAAGTCCTGTGACAGAGTAGCAACCAAAATGTAAAATGCTGTTTACAGAGGGCCCTCTTGTGGATTGTAGTGGTGCTACATGGGACTAAAAGGGGAATTTGACCCAAAAAAACTGGACTTCACTAAATACATCACAAGACCAAGTAGCCTATATATGCATCTAAAAACAACTGATTAATGTGATTTCCCCTCTGCAAAACCGCAACTGTTTTTTAAGTCAGTGTTCTGTCCCTAAACTCAAAGGGAAGAGAACAACATTCCTTGGGAATGAAGTATGATATGATATGATATGATATATGATATGATATATGATTTATGATATGATATTCATTGTCCTCTGTCAACTGAACCAATTAATTAACATTACCCTTATATGGCTCCTGGCTTGTTTTGTAATTAAAAAGCTAATATGTGTCATTTAAAAAAAACTCACATCTATAAAAACAATGGTCAAAAGCCTTTGAAAATATTCTCTCTCTATGTCAGGGATATGAACAAGTCAATATATTATTACAGATATGACGCATTTGTCTTTGTGTATCCATCATATCACTGACAACATGAACTGCTGTGTGAATGAAATGAAATGGGATCCAGTTGTGCTTTAACAATTAACTTTAACAGGACTGAGCTGGTTAATTCTACTACTGTAACCAGTAGACCACAAACTGTGAACTTCAAACTGTCTCTAAACCATGAACACAGACCTCCATCTGCAGGGACTCAGCCAGGCCACGCAGCGCAAACTTGGACGGGGAATAGGCCGTGTAGCCGAACAAGCCGATCTGACCGGCCTGAGAGGAAACGAACATGATTCGGCCCATCCGTCTCTCTTTCATCGTGGTGATGACAGCCCGCGTGGGATAGACACTGCCCAGGTAGTTCACCTCCATCAGCTTCTGTTGGACGGAAACACACACACACACACACACACACACAAACACAGAGCAGAAAGAGACATGTATTAGCACGACTACATGTATTGTGTGCGTATACTGACAAAGATATAAGTGTGAGATGGGGTTTTTTTCCCCCCCTGCATTTATAGCAACGTTCTTTTCAAAATTATGTGAAAACCTTGTCAGTCATACCATACAAGGGATTCAGATCCATTTATATAACATTTAGTCACTTGGCAGATGTTTTTGTCCAAAGCCACTTGCAAAAGAGCACAGAGAATAGGCTTCAATCAACATGTCTCCGCATGCAAAACAAATGTCAAGAACCACTCCAAGGCCTCCACTCTGTGTATAGTCTTAGTGCTTTACTGAGTCAACTATTTTTCCCTCCGTGTGACTAAAACACAGACGAGCACAGTTAGTGCTTCAGTGGCCAGATAGATGTGAAAGAGATTAATTTCGATATTTTAAATGCCTCTCTTACAGCCATTAGGGAAGAGGAGGCACATAAAAAGCCACATCAAGATCTCCTACACTCATGACCTCAGAGATTGAAGTGTCATCTTGATTCTGCGAGAGATCCATGTTTACACCAGGGTAAAAGACCCTGTTAGATCTTAGATGGCATGTCCATTCAGGATCCATGTTTGGCAGAAGCCAAAATATCATCTTTCCATTTTTCCATTAATCTAGCAGTTCATCTTTCATCTTACTGAAGTCTAATTCTGTCTCTCTGAACAATCACTTTATAGCAGAACAATAAGCTCGTCATAGAGCAGGTATGAGTGGGGTTGCCATGGTGGAGTACAAACCCTGCCGGTCACATTAAATGAACCTACACTGAATGTGTCATTCATCCTCTTTAAAGGCACACTTCTGCAAACTCACACTCACACAGGAAAGGTATTTAGGTAATCTTTTGTTATAAAAAAAAAAATTGTATATGTCATGTGTAATAAAACACGACTAATACAACATCACTGTTTGAGATATTATGTATCACACACTAACTAAGCTTAAGAATGAATTTTGTACAATAACTACCAGAATGAAAAGGTTGTGTGTGTGTGTGTATAAACAATAACCAGTGAACTTACATGGAGGTGCTTAAAAAGGTTATTTGGGGTCAATGTCAGTTTAAACTATAACTCTTATATGATATAGACTCACCCTGAAGCGGTCAACCTCCACCTCCTCAAACTTCCCTGAGACTGATGTCCCAGCACAGTTTACCAGCATGTCCACGGGGCCAAGCTTCTCCTGAGCCTGGAGCCAAAACCAAAATCATGTCCAGGTCAATTTGAGGTATGCATTAGTATTTTTAATCTAACCTCTGGTACAACCATCTCTTCTTAAAGCATAAGATGCTGTAACAATGACCCGTCTCACTGGGCATGGTATACTACTGTGGACGTACTTGCTTTATGACACTCTCCACTTGGCTATAATCCTTTGACACATCCACTGAGATGCAAAGCACCACCTGGCCACGACAGAGGTAAGAAAGCTCTGTTAGTAGTTACCAATTATTTGAGAGTAAGTATTCTGCATACTGACAACCATGGAGGACATAATATTATTCAGCAATCTGGCTTTTAGAGTGCAAACATGCATCTCAAAAAGATATGACATTCTATTACACACCTGCTTGTCATTGATGGCATATTTCTCCACTTCTTTCTTTGCTTGAACCAGTTTGCTCTGAGGGGAAACACACACACACACACACACACAGTGAGTGAGTGTATGTGAGCGAGAGGGAGATAAAGTGGGTCAGCTCATGAGCTTGAATGTGTCCAAGTTTTGTTGTACAGTTTGACAACTATACTGACTCCTGTTCCAGTTACCAGTGAAACTGGATGCTTCAGTCAGGCTTGTGTACATTATGGAGAGTTAAAGAGCAATAACAAAGGTGCCACAGTCTCAGCACGTACCTCATCCCGCGCTACCAGCGTGATAAAGGCGCCTTGCTTGTAACACTCCATGGCAATACACTTCCCAATTCCACTGGAACCCCCAGTGACCTGTTATTCAAAGACATAAGGAGACATATCTCGCACTGGGTAGGTTGTGTTTCTTGACAGAGGATTCGTGTTCCTATCTGTAAGTAAACTGTTACAATCAAGCTTAGCGTTACTAAACGGTTATATCGAAAGTATCGCCGTTTAAAAACCTGTCCTCCCTATTCGTAACCTAGAGTGACATATTAAATATGAGTAATGGAAAAAAACTGTAGTTTACCCTTAAGGGTTATGATTGCGTTGTTGTAGCCTAATTGATTGTTTAGAAAAGGTACGCAGTCATAAATCAATAAAGGAAGAAAACTACACCTTTAACCACACATGTTGGAATGACCGGGTGAGCTTCGACCGTAGCCCACGAGACAAACAAAACAATGCACGACCACAGATGTTACAAGTTAATGGACAAAGACTGGAAAAGTCTTATTTTGTCAATGACCAGGCAAATGTTGCTGATTACCTCAAACAGAAGCTTAGTTTACGTAAACTGAAGGCTATTTCCATGCTTATTGATACGGAGTGAGAATCAAATCGTCCAATGATGTATCCCTCTGTATCAGTAAGCATTACAATTTGCCATCACCCTGTTAACTGTCAATATCTCAGTCTAACAATCTGCAGCGTTACATTAACCGCTGTTTTTGAGAACACGTTGATTTGAGCACGGGCGATTGTGAAACACGTTTCTGAAAAGAACTGTCAACATGTTCGATAAGCTTTCTAGTGGGTAAACTTTTCAATCGTGCTCGAGACGTTGCAATGCTAGAAAATTTATGGACTTACCACGACGTGGGCCCCATTTAATTTGAGTGGTTTGGGGCTTATTAACGGAGATATCATGTACAGGAGCAAGACGAAGGCAACGATGAATGCAGCAATAACCAGAAGCATGACGAAAGGCAGAAGCAGCCACCAAGAGTTAAAGATGAGCCAGTCTGAGATTGCTGAGCTCAACCCTTCCTCAGAGGACATGGGTCAATCTTGCGCTGGCGTTAGCCTACTAGCTAACGGTCGTACGTGAACTCGGGAGGAGCAAATCACCGATGCGTGCGCTCCTCAACTAAAGGGGAGGCTCCGAGTCGTTCAGAGGTGGGGTTTTTTAACTCGTAGTGTTTGCGAAGTGTCAGAGGGTTTTGCTGGCACAAGAAATAGCAAAGTGAATGTGTACAATGACCAATGCTAACCCCCTCCGTCTCGTAGACCATAAACCAAAACACAACGCACTGTGCGCTTTGCACGGTCTGCTTTTGCAGTTGCTTATGGGAATTGTAGTTTTGTGATCAACAGTGGGCAGTTTTTAGAGTGCGAATTGGTCGCGCTAAACGACAATTCCCAGAACCCCCTAAGTTTCCATTCTGTTTCCGTATTGGGAGAACGGTCATGTGCCTGAGGGTGGTGTCCTGACTCCACACAAATGTATGAAAAATGTGCTGTATTTTAAAGATTGTATAGTAGTTCACGTCATATTTTTGTTTCATGTATATTTGTAGCCCATGCTGTTTCATTAATTCATAATAAAACGTATTGATATTTAAATGTATATTAGCATACTAAATTCTCGTAGTCTTCAATGTTTATCCTTTTTTTTTTTACTAAAACAAACAACTCTTGAATCAAAACACCCCTTACTTTGGCGAATGATTAATGATACCACGTGCAAAAAAAGCAAGACAAATTCTGGCAGCCAGCATAATGATCGTGCTGCACAAATCAATTGATACCGTGGCTCATTAATTCTCAATAAATTAATATGGACATATCTGGCAGTTTGTAAACAGAGTTATTTTGATTCCACCCACTTCACCTTGCACCAAACAAGTTCTCACTTCACTCACTGCAGCTGATGTGAAAGTGAAAAAGAAAGAAGTCGAACTAATGAAGACAATCATGACTGCAGACAGAGCCCTTTTTCAGGTGTACTTTTATTTACATGTATTTGATAGAAGAAATAAAGATAACCAAACATGTCCTGATGAGTGCTGAGGCAGAGGAAACATTTAACAGGAAACATCTTCATATAAACCTAAAGATATCTATACAATTACTTTTATTTATTAAAAAAGACCATGCAATATACTTTCTACTCTGGATAACATTTTGTAAGAAAGCCAACACCCTAGATGCATAGGAATACAGTTGTATATAAGCCTAGAGAGTAACATTCACAAATGAAATGTGTAAAACATTACCCATAGTTTCTTATATGCTCTGACTATTTAAAAAATGCACACCATAGACCTGTTCCTTTCTGTATCACCTTCTGTTTAGTAAGCACAAAGAGTAAACCGAAAAAAAAGAAAAAAAAAATATATAGAAGGCACGTGGTTTGCTACCCCGAAACGAGGTTTGACAGCAAGGTCGTTAAAAGCCTGTTCAGAAAACGGGCGCAGACACATGTCGTATGTTCTATGACATTTTTGTCACATCGCCAACCAAGGGCCAGCAAAAAGACTTTTTTTTTTTCTTTTTTGCACGGCCTCCTCTTCTCTCTCCTGCTCAGCCCTGTTGTGTAAATGTGGTAAGGCATTATTGTTTGGTGCAAGATTTATGTACAGAAGCGCTGTGAGATAAACCCACGAATGAGTGAAGGAATAATATTGGAGACACTGTGAAGGAAATGAGCATATGAGCTCATTTAGTTATTGGTCAAAGTGGTCCCTGACTCGCAGGGGCATGTCTTTTTGTTGATCCCTATGCGTCAAAATCAAGGTGCTAAGGTACTGATTCGAACTGCCTTTCTTGAATGGAAAAGTGTTAAATATATATCTATGCATACTTATTTTAAAAAAAAGGAACTGGCCCAAAGCAACTTGTGTCCAGAACATCAGCCCTCATAACCCTTGTGACTACAATCTGATCCTCCACCCATAAAGAGCTCTTTGAAAAAGAATAAAGGTTACATCACTTCATATTGTGCACAATATGCATTTCCATAAACTATCTATAAAGACCGTTTTCAGTTAGGGTTTACAAAGAGGTGCAAGTTCTCCTCCAGGTTACAGTTCACCTGGGTTCTGGGTTTTTATGTCCATTCAGGTACCCATTACCCTGCCAACAAGACTGGCATCAGCAACTGAAGCACTTCATAGTCAATCAGAGGCTGACCAATGACTCACGGGTCATTTGAGCAACACTTCCCTCTGATTGGATATTCTTCCACAAATCAGTGACTTTTTTTCTTTTTAAATCATAGGGAGCTATACTGATGACAATGCTGTTGATGATGACGAAGATGATGACGATAATAATATGCAAACTGATTGAATTAATTAACGGAAATAACTGGGATTTTTCAGGGACAAAAAAAAAGACAAGAAAAAAGTGTGTATATCTTTGGAAAACTGATGACAGTCTTGTAGGCAGGGAGTGACTGACAGATTAAACTGAGTGTTGAGTAAGGCTAGAATATAGAGGATTAAAACGCATTTTAAACAGAGGCTCATGTAGCTCACCTACACCAGCCTGCCAAAACTGGCTGCTGTCAAAATAAGAGTCCAAAAGTAGAAATAGTACACAGTGAGGAAAATGAGAGGGAAAAATTAGGGATGTAAAAATTTAGAGAGAGAGAGAGAGAGAGAGAGAGAGAGAGAGAGAGAGAGAGAGAGAGAGAAAAGTGTTTACAATCATGATCTGTTTGCTTTGGTTGACATGAGAGCGCCCCCTTCAGCCCTCCTGGCCGAAGTCTTCGGTGAATTTTTTCAGTTTCTCAAGGTCCTGCTCGTTGACAGTTGGCTTTGTGCTGGAGAGAGACCTCAGCATGTCGGCCTGAATGTGCGATAAGAATAAAACACATAAGAGTGGATGTGAGGAATCTGATTATTAGGAGCACTGGCCTCACCACAACAGAGGCGTAAAACAAGAGCCTTGGGTTCAATGACTGCAGAATGTGAACATCTGCAGGGACTGCAAAGGGGAGTGCATTTTTGAAAAGACATCCGCAAAACTCACCATGCTAACAACAGGTTCCAGAAGCTTCTCCCCAGATACTTCCATCCAAGTCATTTCAATGGCATTGGGGTCTCCAGGAGAACATGGGGTCAGGAGATCATCTACAAGGACGTTGGGGTCATCTCTTGATGGCCCTCGTACCTTCAACGTTAAAACAAGTTCCAATTAATGAACGTGACTTTTGTACCGAATCCATATATATGCTTCCAGAAACTCCCATGTCTTTTCTTCTGTACTGTTTATAGCCAGTGATATAGCTGACTGACATGGTATGGCAGAGTGACCACAGTCACCATAGAAACATACCCGTTTGAAGTGCGTGGCTGATTGGACCTTCCTGACAGGTTGCATGAGTGCGTCCCTGACGATGATGCTGATGTCAGCCCCTGAGTAGCCCTCTGTCTTTTTGCCTAGAGTGGTAAAGTCGGAGTCTGTGAGACTGTTGGGGGTGGTGCCCAGGTGGAGCTTAAACATGAAGGCACGGGCATGCTCCTCTGGCAGGGGAATGTAGATTCGTTTCTCAAAGCTACAAAGACACAAACAGAGAGAAAGAGATTATAAACACAGAGTAAAAAGCCAGCAAAGTTTTTTTTGTTGGGGGGGGGGGGGGGATTCTTCATCCCTTTTTGCCCAATCTGCAACGGCAAATTTCCATTTTTATGGTACCATACAGCAACTCCTGAGTCAACAAAAAGAGAGTACAGCTTTTTAGCTTCCAGCCTCTAGAACACATGTGGGGGCTTATGCTACTTTTCCATTATATTGGCCACTTTTCCATTATATTGGCCACAACTGTGCTGACAACCCCTCTGATGTCAAGAGACAATGAAGTGAGATGATGGTGAGTGAACCACATCTGGCTGAACCTGAAAAACCAAGCCCAGCTGTGTTCTTTGTGCCGACTGACTCAGCCTGTGAGAGTCGAAAGTTGTACCATAAATGATGGAGTGCTTATCAATCATCCCCCCCACAACCCAAACATCCCCTTAGAAACATTAACTGGACTAGAGCTCCAACACAGCCATGTGAGGGACCTCATTTCTCCTCAGATGTGGCTAGAACAGACCACTGGACTGACTTGATTTAGCTGGCTCCTAAAGCCTTTCTGAGCATTTCCTTTGAAGTTCACAATTATACATTACAGCTTTGTATCTACTCTACTATCCCCAGCGTGAGTCATACAATGACACTGTGGCTTAACAGTGCTAATTTCTTTCCTTTACGTAATACAAGTGAGACGTAAAAAAATAGCCCAGAGGTGAGTTGAAAAACCTGTTTCTCTCTCCTCCTGTCAGCTGAAAGGAATAAATGTGCTCATGACTACACCTTATTCAAACCTATCAGCAAAGCAGAGCAGTAAGAATCTTATCTTAACAAAACCTAACATTCTAAGATTCTAACACAAACATATGGTTTACAGGACATGTATCTTTCAATATAAATTCAGATGAATTAAAAAAATTAATAAATAAAAAACATCGACAAATAATTCAAGACGGGAATTTCATACCGTCTTCTGATGGCAGAGTCCAAAGTCCATGGAATATTAGTGGCACCCAAAACCAAGATGCCATCATTGTCATTACCAACACCTGTGGGAGCATTGATTCAGGTTAAACATCACCTATCAACACACACCGATTAATTCAAATCACCATGAATTCCAACATTAAGTCCTAAATCTTGGACAACAAAGTGAATAATTATTGTGTCACTTGTCACTTTAGTTCCTTAGTGAGTATAACTCACAATGATGCCCACAAAGGAACATCTATCTAGTCTGTTTCTGTGAGTGCTGCTAAAGATCCCTCTTAACATCAGGTCTGGGATCTGTCTTGTTTCATATTTTATATTTGCTAACTTTAGAGTGAAGGTAGGGGAAACTAAAGGTTGTGTTGGGAGCTCGCTTTTGAGCAAACAGAACAATTACATCATTTAAGACCCACATCTCACAGAGCCCCGCCCACAATGACAAACAAAATCAGCATTTGAGGCCATGTGAGCAGAGCCTCCTCAAAACAAAGACATCTGCAGTCAGACTGAATAATTCCGTAATGGAGATTCATTACATAGACATGAAACCTGTGGATTAGCCCGTATATGCAGACCAAAAACAAAATTAATACCCGAGATATGATATGAAAGAGCAAAATTTAAGCAGCATAATGGAACCCAAAGCACTGATGACAACTGAGAAAACCGCATTCCATCCTCCTATGAGTAAGAAGGAAAAAAAACACACACACACACACACAAAACAGTGTTGGGTAGATCTAATCTCTAGACAGGCAGGGAGGACGTTCAGGGTTTGAGTAGATAGAAAAGGGGATAATAAGGACTTTGCTGGCAGTTCTACCTTGCATCTGAACCAGGAACTCGGTCTTGATCCTGCGCGCAGCCTCGCTCTCGTTTTCGCTC
The DNA here is from genome assembly GCF_902362185.1 of Chanos chanos. Lineage (NCBI taxonomy): Eukaryota > Metazoa > Chordata > Actinopteri > Gonorynchiformes > Chanidae > Chanos > Chanos chanos. The sequence continues at coordinate 21,249,574 of NC_044499.1, read as the reverse complement.
CTAGAGCCACACAGTGAGTCAATTTCATCGATGAAGATGATGGAGGGTTTGTGCTCCCGGGCCAGGCTGAACAGATTCTTCACAAGCCTGGGTGAGAGAGGAGAATCTGTTAGGAGGATGTATTGGGGGCGTTTACAAGGAAGGAGGTGTCAAAATCCAGTAATGAAGGGTCAAAGTCCTGCTGGTTTTTATAAAAAACAATCACTGCTGGATCTGATTGGCTGAGGAATGTACATATCTACTGCCCAGGTAAACATCAGCCACTAATTAAGAGACTGTGGCAAAAAGCACCAGGGTTTGGCCCTCTGTGTCTGAATTTAGGCAACCCTGTTTTACTTAACAGAACCTATCGGTCACTGTTTGTTCATTCAGTTGAAACGTCTTGTTTAGGAAAAACACACAGCTCCAGTTCAGCGGTTTGGTACATGATAGCCAAGCTCAACTCTATATCCCATGACTCCCTTTAGTTGAGGTAATGCAGTGAGTTTTAGTGAGATCAAATAATCTATCAAGCAGAAAGTAGCGACCAGTGTTTCAGGAAGATTAACTGGCTACAATGAATGCAGCAACGAAAAGAAAAACTCACTTTTCACTCTCTCCCAACCACTTGGACACCAGGTCTGAGGATGAGATGGAGAAGAAGGTGGAGTTGTTGGCCTCTGTGGCCACAGCTTTGGCCAGGTAGGACTTTCCTGTACCAGGAGGGCCAAAGAGCAGGATGCCCCTCCATGGAGTTCTTTTACCTGATTGAAGAAACACAAGGACATTATATTATACTGATTACAATACCAGAACATTTTATTTGGCCACAAAGGGAGCACGTCATTTACTGTGAGACAAGCAATTCAACACATTTTATGACTGCAATCACTGAATCACACCAATTCAATTACTATCATGGGATGACAAAATTCATTTAACTTGGTAAAATTAGGAGTAACTAGCACTTAGGGGAGTCTACAGATCAACGTTATAACCTTTACATTCTTAAAAACAAACAAAAAATAACATTTACAATCCATATAGATTTTCGTTGTAACCCACAGTAAATGCTGTGTTTTATGGATGGTTATGGCTCCAGGTCAGTACCTGTGAAGAGGTGTGGGAATTTGATTGGCAGGATGACGGCCTCCTTCAGTGCCTCTTTGGCTCCCTCTAGCCCTGCCACATCATTCCACTTAATGTTTGGCTTTTCCATGACGATTGCTCCTATGTAGAAAAAACAAACATACAAACAATTAGCTTATCATAAAAGCCTAATGATTAGAGTATTTTGTCAGTTGTATAACCTATGGCATTTTAAACAGAGCTGAAGTAGCTATTACCAAAGTAAAACTAGACTCAAAATGCTATTTTAATACAGCTTATTACTACACACTGAAGAAGCAGCAGTGTTTTATTGTGACAGATGATAATCACGCACCTTGGAGTTGATTTTGAAACTTCTTTTTCTCTGGATCTTCCCCTTCATCGCTGTCGTTCCTGAAATTTTCAGAGCAACCAAGGCCGTAAATACACAGAGAATCACAGCGGAACATTTTTGCCACAGCACAGTGTAGAATGCAAGTGTCCTGGCAAATCTGTCTTAACCTACATTAAAAAAGGCCTCATATACCACATACATACCCTTTGTCCTCAGAGCCAGATTCCTTCACAGGCTTGGCAGGAGCTTTCTCTTTCTTTTTAAGGTACTCCTTCAATTTCTCTGCCCTGTCCAGATACTCAGCACATTTGGCTCTGATACTTTGTTTAGCCTTATCCCCCTGTGCTTCATCTAGGGGTGATAGAGAGGGAGGGCAAAGGGGGAGAAATAGAGAGAAAAGATCAAGATATCATATCAAGAGATAAAGTGTCTTGTTTCTTTTCAGATGCGATGCTTTATGAGATATTTCAAGGACAAAAGACATAAAATACTCTCAGACGCATCAATATTTAACGGACAGGGACTGACAAAATGACAGAAATGGATGGAAGGCACAAAAACTCAGGCAGGACCATCAAACCACTTGATCCTCAGCGACTAAAAGGAACTGATGGGAGGGAAATGACAGTATGCAAAGATCTTGGTTTAACTCTTACATTTGACCACATGCAGGAAGTACTGAACGGCGTGCTGATACAGACGCAGTGCCTCCTCATAGTTCTGTGCTTTGTCCTCTTGCGCTGCTTTACCGGCAAGATCTATAGCTTTCTACAGTGGAGAAAAAAGAAAAAAAAATAAACTCACAGAAATGGATAAAATACTGTGATGAGACAGTCAATAGTTATTGCTCATTCAAGCTAGGCTGATAATTCATTGCGACAGCTTGGGAAAAAAAATCACTGTCTGGTTTTACCAGTGAGGTAAGGTCACAGTATGGTTCAGACCTCAAACAAACCATAGTCTTAAAATAACTCAGCAGTAGGTGTCTCCATCGGATGTCGGTCTAATATAAAGGAATACCATACAGATGTTGAGATTGAAAAGCACAATGTTTCAAAGGTACAAGAATAGGCTAAAAACTCTAGGAAGTAAAGAGAATATTAGCATGCGTGAAAAAAACAACAACAACAAAAAAAAACAGACCTGAGGAACATGGTTTCAGTTCCACAAACAGGACTGAAAAGATCGACGCATGACAACTCCATTGTGAGTTTAAATATCTTGCCTTCCTATACAGGGCAGGGCGTTAATGGTTGTCTAGAGACACAACTGTAATAGTGTATCTAAAGCACACTTAACTGTATCCGTATACCCTCTCTGTTTTAAATCGCCATATTCTGATCATAAGACGGAAGATAGCTACAACTGTCAGTAATAATGCGGCAACGTTGATCTATTTAAACACCATTTATCAGGAATTGCGTCTCCGGTGTTTACGGGTGTCGGCAGCTGTCTACAGCATGTGCTCAAAACAACAACAGGAGACTATGGATGTGATTAACAGAGATTCCTTTTGGCCTCGCTTTCACTAGTATACGTTTCCCCCAAAACCCGTCACATCATAATGTAAAAGTAGAAGATTACAGCCGATTTACAATGTATATTTAAAAGGTGAAAGTAGATCGCTTAAAACTGTGACCACAGAGTGAACGGGACCTGTAGGACCGTGAAACCATCGTAGTAGGTTTCAAAGACACGACACGCAAAAATAAAAAAGAAAGTACGTAGTAACTTTATTTACAGATCTCCAATTCTACACGTCAACACGGGGACAGTTTGTCCAAGATTTCTGGATTACACTGGTTGAGCTTTCACAAACAGTAACTGATATATTTAGCCCGATACATTAGCTAACTATAGGAGCTAAGGAATTAAGCTTAGAGCAAAATATCGCCTCACTGACGTCATGCTGGACAATGATTAGGGCAACATTAGCTTGTGATATCCCAACCAATTCGATTTTTCCCATTTACATGCAAGCCCGGTATGATTACAGACATCTGTGTTAAAAACAACGTGGTCGAGGGGCTAACGTTGTTTCTGACAAAACAATTCAAAACTTCGTGTGACAACCAACTCGCTAGCCTGTGCTAAGTAAGAAAGACGAGTTCGCTTGCTAGCTTTACGTTTGACAAAGTTTCTCGACTAAAATTTTTTTTAATCGATACAATTATAGCAATCATTCTGAGAGTAGTAAACTGACATACATAAACCAACATCCATAAACTAAGATGCGGTTAAAGTAAACTATATTGGCTTGCTAATTTGGTCAGGTTTTTCTAGCTAAGACCTTTCCCAACTTACCTGTAAATTGTTGTTGGCAGCCATAGGGGCTGGGTAAAGATTACAGGATCCAGAAAAAACGACGTGTTTTCGGCAAGATAAGAGCACCCGAATATCAGTAAATAATGCTTGGTGGTTTCTTCTCAGAGAGACCACTAAAGCAGTAGTCTGGAAGAAATATTTTCTTTTTCACAATCGTTGGATAATAAGGGAAAACTTCCGCATTAAGATGTCGAATGTCACTTCCGCCTACGACACTGACATGTTCCAAAAATGCAAGTACGTAGTCTTAAAGACACACCCAGGGTAGCATTATAACACGCCCAACAACACAAGGGACCCCAAACGTAGAGCTCAAGTGGAGCTAATTCTTGTCAGAGGACCGAAAGGCATTGTTTCATAATACAATCCATTGAAAATTAATTAATGCAGTGGTTACGTATTCCTATTCCAAATTTTCTTTCGAACTTTTCTCCCTCTTTTTCAGCTTTCTCTAAGCACATGATTTTGAGTTGAATATCTACACTGAATAAACTCAAGGGTAAAATTTCTCTTGAAATTTTGTAAACCTGACATGATAGCTTTACTAATCTGTACTTTTAAATTTCAGCCATTTGTACCTAAGATAAAAGTATGTATCATTGTGTTAACAGAATTTTATCATTCAAATAAGCCCATTTAAATAGGGGTGCTGGAATTTCGTCTACAAATTTGTAGATTTGGCCAATGTCTGTTGATTACCAAGCCGTTTTGCAGTTAGTCACCTCTAAAAGGAGTATACTAAAGGGTTAGAATATTCCTCTGCCACACGTATTGTTTGTCCCTTACCATAAAAAAAGAACTAAAAATAACAGCAACCACTCCCACTTCTTACACATACCTTTTGCTTCCAAAGTATTGACTATTCACCCATGTTATGTATCATGTAGGTTCCTATGTATATCTGTAACATTTGTCTTGCAATGCATGAAAACTTTGCAGTGATGGCATCATTTCTAGTGACCTCTTTTTTGTCTAGATAGTCTTGTAGCTCCTCCACTCGGTCCAGGTACTGCTTGCATTTATCTCTTATCTTCTGGTTACCCTCTTTCCCCTGAGGTTCACCTGTATACAGGTAGATAAATGTTAAACTTCTCCTATGCATTAAAACATGCACGCGCACACACACACACACACACACACACACACACACACACATAAAGGTCTGTGTCAAACACTGGGTGCCTTGTTTTTTGAGATAAGCCATGGAGTTCTTCTGGGGAGATAAACACTTACGTTTCAGTATGTGAAGAAAGTACTTTACAGCGTGTTGGTAAGATTTAATGGCCTCTTCAAAATTTCCAGCCTGGTCCTCTTGTGATGCCTTGTTAGCTGTAGCTATAGCTTTCTGAAATAACAGACCATGAGATCAAAGCTGCTCTGTGGTTAGCCGTCATGGCTGTCAGGAAGTTATGCTCCTGTATGGCAGTATATTAAAATGGTGGTGTTGAGAAGATTTACAGCACTGAAATATAACATCTGAGAACAGTTTTGTGTAAATCCATGCCTCACAGGTTTCACATCTAAAGAGTTATCAGACATTCAGTCTATATAAAAGTAAATTCAGTCTGAATCAAAGTTAGTGGATACATACAACTCAGACTGTGAGATTATGGTATTCAAATAGAACTATCATCAAATTATTACACAAGTGACACAGCAGCACTGACTACAAGAGTGAAAATCCCTTGTATAATGGCCTTCATCTCAAGTGACCATCTGGGCTGCTCAACTTGATGCCCAGATGTCATGCTGTTTTTTGTTTATGCCAATCAACATATGTGACTCATTGGCTGAAAAAAGCACAGGCCTGTTTCCCATGGAGAAGTCAGATCTTAATCAGAAGTCTAGAGCAAATACCTGCGTGTCCTAAAAACCTGTGGTTAAAAAAAATGAACTGAGCAGGAGCATACTATATTTACAAACAGTATAACATGTTTTTAAACAACTAATTAGATTACTTGAGCAACATTCAATTCAAGCTCTTTTAAGACTCTGATTACATTTGGTGTCTATTATTTAATTGTGACAAGCAAACACCAAATTAATGTGGATTCTGACTGTAAATACAATGGCAAAATTATGTGTAAAGACTGCAAAAGTATCAAGAACAAACTCCATATGGACAAGGTACAGGTAACAGCATGAAGATTCTCATGATGATTAACTAAAAAAGTTATAAAAACAGCTCACATCAAGCTATTTTCCGATTTAATGAGCATTTTATATAGGCTGGTCTTAGCTGATTAATAATATTAATGAAAAACTAAAACACAATGGTGATCTAAAAACTATGTTAACCATCGCCTATCCCAACATCGCCCAACTTCCCAAACAGTACATACTGGATTATATTTTCCGTTTCACACTAACAGCACCGGTAGCCTCAAACCCTAACTCTCTTAAAAATCACAGTCACATTACATACAACATGTAAGACCAATGACAATTTTACCGTTGTATCAAAATTATGTGTGACCTATTTCCGTATAGACACGCGTAATTCCGAATGAGCCTGTTTGCTCCGCAGATGGAATTGCTACTGTCACTCTGTAGGTGGAGTGGTGGTTCTGTTGACCCCTGTGCAAGATCATAAGCATAAACGATTTGTCTGTTGTTTGAGAATTCCCAACAGGTCATGTAACTTCACTTTAAAACATACTTCTGTCGACGAATGTCCCGTGTGATATGCCTAATTCAACTCCGATCAAGTCACGATGTCACATTTACCTGTAAATTTGTGGGCTCCATCGCTTTCCCACTAAGTCTGCGCGTTGTTTTCTGTAATACATAGAACGCGAGCTTCCTCGACCAGTTTCGTTTCACTGGCGTTCCAGTTCTGGCCTCTCCTTCTCGTTTACGACACCCAGTTGGTAAGGAAGGAACAGAAAGAAGAGGAATCACAACAACGCGTAGAATGCACGCCTAATGGTAAAAGACAATAGTACCACAGATTGCCGCTTTAATGCAGAATGGGGACTTCCACAGTGGAATCAGCTAGTCATTTTCTGAGTCTGTCGAATTAGGACACCAGTCGGAAAACAAACTGATATAAGTCTCCTGTCATTAATGTGTCTTCCTCTCTTCTTTTTCTCCCCTTTTTTGAACAAGGCCAGTGGTTAAACACGTTGAAAGAGATTAATTTACTTTAAATCACACTGCGCAACCATAAGATATGTACTCTTTGCTAATATTTAATTTTGGTGTGGCGCAAAGTATGTTTGTTCACCGCCAAGACAATGGACAAAATTATTTTGAATCTGACGAAACTTCATTTTATCCTCATGACCAGCAGCTAACAGGTGTGTGCACTTTTGTCTCCCTCTAGTGCTTAATAATCTTAGAATAGCCCTTTTGAAACAATAATTATTAAAATCCTACCATATATTGCAGAATCCTGTTAGATGTTTTTCTTAAATCAGCTAAAGAGGACTCAGATACAGCTTGTAATGGATACCTGGATGCAGATGGGGAAAAATAATGGGGAAAGGCAATGTCATCACAGAAGTAAATAATGTCAGGAACCATTTAATATCTGAACACTTTCTCTGTATATATTTTTGTGTTTTAGCATACATACCACAAAAGGGGGTTCTAAAATGAAAGGAAATATTGGGCTGATATACAACAAAGTGAAAGCAGGTATACGCACAGATGCATGGTTCTTGGGGCAATTTAGTCCATTAACATGCTATTATGCTGAAGATGATCTGGGAAAAATGACTGTCGCACTTATCCATATCAGACTGAATCTAATCTGGACCTGAAAACGTGTTTGATATCGAATTTCCGGATAGCAGAAGCCCATATTCCATTATTTTCAGTGAGAAAATAATGTGTTCCAAGCTACCAATTTCCCCAAATATCACTTAACAGTCATTAACACCTAACTCACAGCCCGCCAAGGATATCTGCATAATATAAATAATGTAAAACACCAATTACCTAATGGTTTAACACTTAATAGACTCATTAGTTTGTATCTTTGTGTGCAGTGCGCAATGACTGAAAGTACTGGATACCAGTTACGTTTTTCTTCTACTATGGAATGACCATATATTGCACTGTAATGTGAATAAGCAATGATAAGATATAATAAACACATATAACACTTCGCATAATAAAATAAACAAACAAGGCATCCTATGAACACGATCCCATGAACAGCTGAGACAAGACTCAAGACTACGGCTAGTTGGGAATTATTTTGATTTCATTATACAGCAAGCAAAAGCATCTATACATATGGGCATTTATAGGATGTCTCTTGTCCAATCAAATTACGCGACTGGACCTATCTGTTGTATAATCTGGATTTGACTGCGATCGCCCTTGGGCCACTGGAGGTTGCTCTTGGGCTGGATTTCACCTGTTGTGCAGTGTGTTGGTAAGATTTAATGGCCTCTCCAAAGTTTCAAAATTATGTATATATTTAATTTGATATGTACATCCATAATTTGATATGTGATATGTACTCCAACACACACACACACATACACACACACACACACACACACACACTCGGGCGGAGGTGGACTCCCCGTGATATGTACTCCAGAGGGTCGGACTCATTCTTTCTTCTGTACAGCCCATGCATTTTAAAATCCTTCTTAGCGTGCGCATACTTATTACAATGTCATCTAGTGTCCTCAATAACAGCAGAATCTCGTTATGTCTCAACCCAAGCATGAAGTAGAACTTGATCAAATCGTGTAAATGAGCCATCATCCTCAGTTTATCCGTTCTCAGCACGCCGTTTCGGTTCCCTCATTCAAATATGAGTGTCACGTTACAGTTTAACAGTATAAATTCTCTTGTGAAGACGTGAAAAACGTCTTGATAACACAATCAACTTTTTCACATTATAACGTGATACTGATCCGTTTTTCTCTTTCGGGAGTGGCAGCAATACGCTACCATACCATTTTGAGTCATCTTGAGTAAGCTGCTATATCTGGTATTCACAGCTTTGGCCTGATATGGGACCACCCTTCTCCCAGCAAAAACATGCAAAATCAAATGTAAATAGCATATTTGGTAAATATTTAGTTTTCAAATCCTACATCTAGATTTAACATTTTACATTTCTATTTCTATTTCTATTTACATTTTCATTTACTTTAACATTTACATTTATATTTAACATTTACATTTGCTTTAACATTTGCATCTATATTTAACATTTAACAGTTACAATTTACATTTATGTTTATATTTAACATTTATATTTATATATTATTTTATAATTTTGCTTTAATGCAGATCATTACTCTTGGAAAAGGTATTACAACATTTTACATGAATTTCTCTCTATATGTTTAAAAAAGTGACTGCTGAAAATTGTAGTGCATTTTTTTTTTACATTTGGCAGGGCTAAGAGGTGCAACTTTTAATAAACAGCGCCCCATAGACGTACACAGTGTTCCATTTGTAGAAGGCTAATAAATACATAGCAATACCAAATCCTCATCCCAACTATGAGACATGGTGGAGAGAGTATAATGGTGTCGGGTTGCCTCAGGGTCTTGGCCGCTTCCAATCACTGAGCCAATGAATTTCAGGTTGCATCAGTAAATGTTTACAAAATCTTTATACTCTAGAATAATTTATGCTAACTAACAAGTCTAAAATAAGTCCAGGCTCCCAATTCTCTTTTCTTTCTCCCAAGTATTAGTCTTCTTTTTTTTTCATTTAACCATATAGACAGAATAGTTTGTACAGGTTGTTGACTGAATTCTGACAGAGACTTTTGGCTTTGTGTCTTTTCCAGTATTGTCTCAAGACATATCCATTAATCTATTTTTCCTTCAGAGGGGACATAGTGTGTTAATCAAAAAACAATGAAAAGATCATCCCAACACAACCTGTGCTCAGTGGTTTGTGCAGCCTTGTCACTTAATGTGAGTCCAAATATCATAGTTAACCACTCACTCAGAATATGGGCTCAGTTTAGAAGACATTTTGGGCTGCAAGGAACTTCTATCCTCTTCCACATTAAATCAAATCACATATTCATCCCCCCCTGTACAGACCCTGCATTTACCCTATGTTATGGTCTGATAAAGGGATTAGAGCAATCCACAGTCTATATATAGAAGACATATTTACATCTTTCTCTCAATTATGCCAAAACTATGACTTACCTAAGAACCATTTCTTTCATTACCTACTGTGACAATCAACTAAGGAAACCCAAATGCAGAACACAACTCAGGTTTAGAATGAAGGAGGGTTTATTGACAGGTTGTAGTATGGAGATGGAAACAGGCAGAGGAAATGAAGGTAGCAGGTAAGGAAGCGGATGATGAGCGAGGTTGCAGAGTGGAGCTGTGAGCGAGGCGGAATAGAGGGACTAGGGAGACGGAGCTGAAGGGTGACAGGCAGGCGAAGGGCACACTGGAGATGCGGAGTGGCACAGAGGTAATCCTTTCGAGAAAGAACAGGCAGATAAACACTGATATGCAAACTACAAAAAAAACAATAGAATACAATGAGAAACCGAGAAGCGAGTTCTACCACACAGGCTGAAACAACGATCTGGCGACGAGTGGATGAAACACCGGGGTTTAAATACTATGACATGATGAGGTGACTGATCACAGGTGTGTAGGCAATCTGGAAGTGTAGAGAGAGAGAGAGAGAGAGGCCACGCCCACAACACACACACACACAACAGAGAAGACAAACCAACAGGGGGAGCACAGGGAAAGGGAAACACTAGAAGCATAAGGAATAGACTGACAAAATAGCCTTAACCATGACACCTACATATTAGGAGCTTTGCACAAAAGCCATGTAAGTCATTTCCAGATAAGCCCATAGAATCACATGTCAAATATATCCTTGAATTGAATTCAGACCATAAAGGACTGATATTCCAGATTAGCAACATCAACCCACACTCTACTGAACATCTGAAAAGCGCCTTGTACTCGGATCTCGGAGTAGTTTTGACAGATGACCAATGAGACTCTGTCTTAGGTCACACATCGTCTACATCCACTAAACACAGCTAAATACAACTGAAAGTGGTACACAGAGTGCATTTGACTAATGCTAAAGTGGCAAAGATGTATCCAAACATTAAGCCATCATGCCCTTGATGAAGACTTAATTCTTTTTTGAGATACTGTATTAATCCACAAAGGGAAATTTGGACTCTGCATTTAACCCATCTGAGTGAGCACAAACATATTCAGAGGAGTGGGAATCAAACTGATGACCTTTTGGTCACAAGCCCACTTCCCTACTCTTCAGGCCACAGGCTGCCCAGTTGTTTTTTGACGATTACCCAATGTGGGTCTCGAACCCACAACCCTGAGATGGGCAAATCTCTCCACCTTCTGGATAGGTCTTTTGAAAGCCTTCAGCAAGATATATGGAATTCAATTAGGCCCTTACCCAGTCTGTGCCCTGTTTGATTTAATATCAGAGGAACTCTGTGCTCTCTTACCAAACAAAACCTATGAGGTCATAACCTTCACTACACTCCTTGCAAGACGTTTGATCCTTTTAAAATGGAAACAACAGGCTCCTCCGTAATTTTCCCAATGGGTCAAAGATGTTATGTATTTCTTAAACTTAGAAAACAGTAAATACACACTGAAAGGGTCTTCTCATACTTTTGTTAGGATATGGAGGCCCTTTCTGAAAAAAGAGAAAAATTAACGTGAGTGTTAATTTATAAGACTGTTCACATTAGATGATGTACGTGCTTGAAATTTCTTTTGTCTTCTTTTTTTGTAATACAACATAGTTTGATAACCACAGTGTATATTGTGTATGCTGATGGCTCAATTTGAGACTAGCATGATGAACTCGGTCTCAAAGTCAATGCTCACTTGAACTTCAGTTCACGTTCATCAGTGCTAGATGAAACATGGCCAGCCAGGCTAGCCTCAATTGTCACTGGTTACAACCGCATAACAACAAAATGTCTAATGCTGAGAAGAATGGTTCCGACATTACATTGTTTCAATTGGTAAGAGGCAATACAAACATCCCATTTCCTCTTTTTCTCATTTTTTCCTGCTGTATGTCCTGTAACCCCTCAGTTTGGAGTTTCTCATCACAGTCTGTAAATGAGCTGGTGCTGTTATTGGTGCAAATGAAATTGTGTTATGGTTGAGGTCAAAGAGGCACATGGCAAAGATTTGTACACAGCTGGAAACAGAACACACCTCCTGTGGACTCTTCGTGTAGAGGCCCACTTAATCACTTAGTCCTGATCAATAGGGTCCTGCTAGCTCTTTTAGTGAACGTTACTCCCAGAGCGAGCTGGGCATTTCTAAAGACACACTTATTCACAGAGACTTCGATGACTGATATGTGCACTCTCACATAAGCAAAAACTGTTTTTCCAAACCTGTTTTGTAAATGGATCATGTCTGAAATGCAGCTGTGAAAATAAAGATTACACATAGCTAATGGTAAAGTTATGTTTTCTGGACCATTTCAAAGTATTCTCGACATATTTCGGGCCAACTCATGAAAAATAAATTGAACAGCATGAAATATAAGAGAGCAGCACAGTTTATTTTACATTATACACTTTGGTAGGAGTTGGCAAATTATGCAGTACATTAAGAAAGTTGCCGGTATTTTCTTTTAGCAGCATTAAACAAAACTGTACATGAGGTATTTACTTATTCTGAACGCTGCCCCTAAAGACATGACAGATGGTGTTTGGTCTCTATAGCTACTCTTTCACAAGGAGTAGAGCAAAGTCACTATGGCAATCGATTATTGCTAAACAGTCACCATGGGAAAATCATTACTATGATGTAATACATGTTCCTCACCTAAATACCAATCAAATCTCATTCCTAAAAATAGTAAACTTGTAACCAAGTGCTTCTATAAGGAGTCTCATACGAGATAGGCAGCTGTCCACCATTGCCCAAATAATGGGGGTCATTCAAAGATCGACATGAGCAGAAAGCTACGGGTCCCTAATAAAATCCCGCTGCATTTGTCAATAATTCCCATGGTGCTGCTGAAAGGCATCGCAGAGGCATTTTGGCTTCCAGGGCTGCTCTCCTGGCTGATTTATTGTATAAGTGCTGTTTGATTTATCCTTCACTATTTTGAGTCTGCTTTAGCTCAGGAAGGTCCTGCCAATCTGGTCTGTTAATTTATTTATTACTATATTTATTTTTGTTTACAGGATTCATTTACACTCACTTGCTTGCTGCCAAAGGATTTCAATTACAGGGAGAAGATGTAAGCCAAAACTTCCATCCTGCAAATTCAATACATGGATTGTACAGCCTTGGTCTGTTCTCAATACAGTCATTTCTTACTGCAAAATGATCTGTGTCCAAAAATCCCCATCCTCACATGTTAGGTTAAAAGAATTTTTATGTGTACCAATTGTTAGACCGGCCGGTAACAATGAAAGTGATAGGGGCTTAAATAACAGTGGAACACCATTCAGATCCTTTAGATATCAATAAATAAAACCACTCAATAATAGTTTTTTATTTTGCCCATCTGTGTGACCCTGTCTTGGAGGACATCTTGAATGTAACAAATGCTATCCCTTTTGCCACAGCAATGTTGTGTTTAAAAGAGTTTACTGAGAATTTGGTTATTTTGTTTCTGAGCTCTAAGAAAAATTGAACACTCTCAAAAGATGACATGCTTTTCAGCCTAACACCTAATTCCTGTTGGTGCTAAAGCATCTCTTATGCAAACACATCAGAGCTAAAACATCTCTGAATAAACACGATCGTACGAAACAGCTGCGGAGCACACATTTCAATCTAAGCCAGGCAATGAGAAGGTCGATTTAAATGTAATTTTTTTAACAGATGCTTTTATCTGCGCCAACTCACAATTATTGCTTTCTGTGCAGGAGAGCACACACCTCTGGAGCAGCCTTAAGCTTAAGTGCATTGATAAGGGGCACATCAGACTCACGAAACCCTCTGACAACTGGATCCCTTCCTTTGCATGATCCATTGGTTGCCAGTGCACTGTTACCATGTAATTGTGAAACAAGAGACAACGATGAAGTGTGTTTGCACTTCTTAGAGTAAGGGAATGACTTACGGACAGATACAACAAAAGAACACATGCCAAGGAGGTGTAATTCTTTTAACTAATGTCACGGATGAAGTTCAGAGGACACTATGTAATGCGTGTCAGGAGAGGACTGGATATTGATTCCTCCCCTTGAGAACACTTGAAACAATATGGAGTCTATCCAAGTTTCCAGCTCTCTTCCTTGAATCAACATCAACACTTCCCTAGAAATGTTGACCTCTTATTCACGTTGTGTTTTAAAGTGTCTCTCTGCCTTGAGAGTCATCGCAGATTGTGAGGTACCATTAAGAGATAATGATCTCCTTAGTTTTGGCTTGTTTGGTTTGGGATTATGGGCTAAGATCTACACCAAATTAAGTCATGAACTCATTTTTTGTGACAGTACTGATTCTCGGCAATGAACTGAGACATCTTCTGTCCAGTATGTTTGTTTCTGTGTTCTAGTATGGCTGTAGGATGTGGATCTGTCTGTCATCTAATGTTAAGCTCAAGATGAAATGTGTATATAAACCAAAGGAGATACAAATTCCTTGTTACATCACCACACAGTCCCAGGCACTGCATTTTGCTAACTTGCTCTTTTTTTTCTTTAATGTTTTTCTATTAAACGCAATGTCCAATGGATTTTAAACAAATTGAGAGTTTTGGCTCCCCAAGGAACCCTCACAACATGGACTTGATGTGTAGGGTGCCACTAACAAACATTCCCACACAAATTATGGAGTTTATCCAAGTTTCCAGCCTTCTTGTGTGGACCGTTGTCACCATTTATCTAGAAACATAGACCTCTTAGTCTGCACCTCTTCCCAAGGGTCTCTCTATTACTGTCTGAGAGCAACACACTATGGTGAAGAATGAAAGATGAGGACCCTGTCTGTGTGTTCTTTTGTTGTTGCTGAATGGAATTGTGTGTATTTGCTGGAATAACAATTCGCGTTAAGAAATACTTGTTATGGGAATAGTACTATAAAACTGGGCTGCTCAGTCAGACATCTTCATCCACTGCAGTCAATAAATTGCCCTGGACAAGGGATAGAGATAAACAAGCTAAAAAATTATACATAAAATGGCCATTGAGACTTTTGTTACATAACATTTACGTGGTAGTTTGCTCCAAGGCACAATTATATTCAAGAGAAGTAGATTGGCATGTAAAATACTGGAACCTGCTCTTTTATAACAGGCTTATGCGCGGGCAGAGGCAGTTTGCTTTGGTATCAACACCAGAATGCTGGGTCGACCTGGTCTAGCATACAGTGGTGTTGACTGACAATGGGGTTTAATTGAGGATGATCAAACAAATGGAATAAAATAAGACGGTCACAGAGAAGGACATCCAGTGCTCTACAACACACAGCTATGATGTGTGAATGAATTGTGCCAGCCAATTGTACTCATTTGTGCCTTGTGTCAGCTGGACTTCAGAGGAGGTACGGAAGTTCATGATATCATGGCCGGACTAAAACAGACAGAGATAGGAGCAGGAGCAAACCAACAGACAAATACAGACAAGTGGTTTTACTACCTGAGGGGCTTAGCTGAGCCAAATGTAAAAAAAAAGAAGAAGAAGAAGAAGAAGAAGAAGCAAAAAACCGAAGGTCAAGTTAAAGTCTTATTTGGTTAGTGATCCATACGCTTTCCATTAGATGTATTTTGTGTCACATGGATTGTTTATACGTTATTGTCTCCAACCCATTCCATGCCACTGCTGCATACAATGATGTTGTAAACAGAGAAGGTTCACTACACGGTGTCACACATCCCCTTACCAAACATGGAAAGAGAGAGAGAGAGAAAAAGAGAGACAGGGGGAGAGAGAGAGAGAGAGACAGAGAGAGAGAGAGAGAGGAATATTCAGACCTCACACAGTAGGTGCACAAGAAGCATTATGATTAGGGGAGGTGAAGTACTTGCTTTTATAGGGAGGGAAGAGGGAGGAGAAAGAAACAAAGGGAAGGAAAGAAGGAGAGCTGAACGTCATCAGAGAGACAGAGAAAGAGACAGAGAAAGAGAGAGAAAAAGAGAGAGACAGGGAGAGAGACAGAGAGAGAGAGAGAGAGATGAGTTTTGTTGTGGTGCTAAGCACCCTGCATCTATTAAACTAGACTTAAGAGCCAGAATACGAAGATACGCGCATACACACACACACACATCTTATCTAATTGGAGGCATGGATGGAGGGAAAACACACAAGCAATAGTCAGGTCTTCAGAGACCATCAAGATACTGAGGTACACAACAGAGAAGAGTCATGAGTGACTACACACCCCAAGGCTTGCACCGGAGATATTCCTTAGAGAAATTTACAAGGACATATTAAAAACAAAAATCAAAAGGGAACAAACAAGGTGAGTTTTTTTAATTTTCAAATATGGTGTATTTCTTCTAACTTTATCTTTGTTTTCCTCAGCAACGACAGATAGCACCAAACTGTAGACCATAAAAAAAAAGAAATGTTTATTTCAACACTGAAATAAGCTTGAATGCAATCTTAAAACAAAGTGTACAAAGTACTGTCAAAAATGTTTTCTCTTTTTCTCGTGCATTGACGCTCCACTGAAGGCACTGAAGAGTGTGTCAAAATCTCTTACAATAAATATGTCTGTATTTATCATTGATCCTGGCTCAATATTTTATTTTCAGAGCATCTGTAAACTGCAGTGCTTTTATAGTAAATTCATACATTAGACTGTTCTGTTCCACAGATAGTGTCATATTGGGGCAGCTTCAAGAGGAGATAGGGACAGTGTTCTGCTTTATATACTTGTTTTAACTTGTTTGTTTGTTTTAAATTAGGTTGATTGGGAATGCAGTTGAATTGAATACAGTGAGTACAGTGATTTTTGTTTTTCTCATGTCTTGAAGTCAACCAAAAAGACATGCATTTGTGTTTTCTTGCATTACTTTCAAACTTGTATATCGGACGCACCATGTTACACTTGTAATATTTGTACATATAAAAAGAATGAGGCGACAGAATCTGTGAGGTTTTTATCAATGTCATTTCATTTAGTGTTGTGTCATGCTAAAGCTGCTTTTTATTTTCCATTTTTATTTTCCTCTTTTTTTCCATTTTAATCTTGTAGCTACAGTTATTATAGACATATGATTTCAACTATCTTTCAATACATCTCAAGAAAGAAGAATACTTTTACAGAAAACTAACATTTGAAGTTTCCTGTAACCTCTTTAACAGTTTCAAATCAAAAAAGTATTCCTAATTCTTATGATTTTATCTTAATAAATTAATAAATAAATGTCATAAAAAGAGATATTTAAGGTGTGATTTGGATGAACTGTTTAATGAAGTTTCTCTATTTCATCCACTCAGATGTGTTTTGTTTAATTTGTGATTACAGGTTGACAACAGCATCTTAATTGCTCCAGACTAAATTGTGGAGCCTTTCAGTTTACATGTCCTTTAAGAACTATTTTTATCTCTGTGTTGTAACAAGGCTGGAAGGGTTGTTCAGGCATTGCTTCATTGTTCTGCCTTTCATTTCACTGCTGTGGCTTTTAAACAGAGAGAGAGACAAACTGGTTCCCAGAAGAACACAGTGTTGAAAGAAAGTGCACCGTAAGAACTTATGTAAAACCAGTACCCTGTGAAATGAAATATGAAAAGTGTGAAGTCAGCTACTTGGAGGACAGATTGATGAAACTGTATGTACTGATGAACTGAAGTTTTGATCCACTTCTCTGTATTGAATACACATTTTCATTGTGTTATGACAAACAGAAATGTAAAATGGGACAGCTCATAGAGAAACAGCAAGCAAGTTTTTTTTCCTTTGAAAATTACAACATATTTACATTCTGCATTGCTTTTACAGTTGACAGAGAAACTGATTTCAGACAACTCCCCTGACTCATCCCAACCCCCCTACCCCCTTGTGAGTGTATAGAAAATTGAAACTGCTGAGGGGACACATTGAGTTCTAAATTACTTTGAACAGGCGGTATCTGTATTACTAGTTTCACCATGTTAGCTACTTAAAGCTTTTGGTCCTCTTGAGGTAACTTTTGCTTCAGAATGCTCCATCCAAAGATTTCCATTCAAATGTAAGAAAAACTATTATGTTTTTTCTGCTTCGATCTAAACAGTTGAAAATTTGGCACAGCCAAAAGTTGAATGTAATTTGTAATTTTCTCAGCATGTGTTCAAGGACAAACCAAAAGCTGCAAGTAATAGATTACTGTTGTGGAACATTCTCTTCTGAATCAAAAAATATTTTAAATGAGAAAAATCTCCACGATCGGAACCAAAAAAGTCGTATGACTTTATATTCACTGCCCCAAGAGTCATATATAAGAGTTGCATCATGTTTGTTGTGATATGGCTTCAAGTGTCAAGTGGAAATACTCATGTGATGACCCTCAGTTCTCCCTTTGTGTTCTTAGCTCTGTTATACATGATGCTCCAGTTCAACTGCTCCTCCCCCGATTCTCTATATTCCATCCTGGATACGACATGCTGTCTCCGCTCTGAGGGGTGTAAGTTTACCAATGAAGACAAAGCCAACCTATGCCTTAGCCACAGCGCGTACCTGGAGGAGTACCTGGGGCCTCGTCGCTCTCCCCTTTTCCTTCCCATCTGCATCACTTATCTGCTCATCTTCATAGTCGGCGCATTTGGCAACGTTCTTACCTGTGTTGTCATCTTCCACTACAGAGTGATGCGCACACCCACCAACTACTACCTGTTCAGTCTGGCCGTGTCCGATCTTCTGGTACTGCTGCTGGGCTTACCACTGGAGCTCTATGAGCTCTGGAGCAACTACCCCTTCCTGCTGGGGGCTATGGGCTGCTATTTCAAGACGTGTCTCTTTGAGACCGTGTGCCTCGCCTCCGTGCTCAATGTGACGGCCCTGAGCGCTGAGCGGTACATAGCCGTGGTCCACCCACTTCGAGCCAGGCATTTGATCACGTCGGCACACGCCAAACGTGTAATCTTGGTGCTATGGGCCGTGGCGTTGCTCTGCGCATTACCTAATACAAGTCTGCACGGAATCCGCACCCTGAAGCCCTATGAGTGCAACTTGCCCGAATCAGCCATCTGCCATCTGGTAAAACCCACCTGGATGTACAATCTGCTGGTGCAGGTTACCGCACTGCTCTTCTTCCTGTTTCCCATGCTCATTATCAGCGTGTTCTACCTCCTCATTGGGCTGCAGCTACACAAGGAAAGGAAAGCATTGAAAGGGTCCGCGGAGGGAGAGGCCACAACGTTTGGATCGGGACAGGTTGAATTCAGGCGGCCAGGCTGTAAGCAGAAATCTCGACACCGACAAATCAACAAGATGCTCTGTGAGTGCTCCTGTAGATTGTTGATTAATTCAGGCATGAAGCGTTTCCAGTTGTCTGTGCCTGCTGGCCTCACACAAATACAGTGGTGTGTTCATCGGTATGCAGCTAAAGGACTATGTTCTGACAAGCTCCAGGAATTGATCAGCAAATATACTTCAAATAGATGTGAAAACTGTAGGTTCAATTCCTTTGAAAAAGTACCTGATCAATATAAGTGCCTATACAAATTCAAATTCAACACAAATTCAAATTCCAACCTATCCATGCCAAAAGGCCATGGTTTATGTGTATGTGCACTACAACAACAGTGTTTGGATGTCCATGCTTGCCATTCATACAAATCATATACATATGATGTCTCGATACATGATGAATATATTGACTCAATAACACTACACTTTAATGGCTGTCTAAGTTTAGACCTGTAGAGAATGCAACCTACTCCAGAGAAGGCTCAAGTCAGTCCTGGTTTTTAAATGACAACGATTTGTTATACATCTGACTATATATCTTTACAATATTTTGTCACTAACAGCAAACAGAATTAGCCAAGCTGAGCATTTAATGTTTTCTTATATGTTTTTTTTTCTCTTAATTAAAATCTCAGGTGTGCTGGTGATTGTCTTTGGCATCTGTTGGGCACCTTTCCACATAGACCGTGTCATGTACAGCTACATAGAAGACTGGACAGGGGACCACCACCGTGCATTCGAATACGTCCACTTGGTCTCCGGCGTTCTCTTCTACTTGAGCTCGGTTGTGAACCCTATCCTGTACAATCTTATGTCCACACGTTTTAGGGAAATGTTCCGCGAGGTGACGTGCCGACGGGGCCACCACCGTCGCTCAGTGACTCAGGTAACGCTACGCAGCAGTGAGAAAGCTCCCACTCCTACCGGAGCCACTGAGGAAACTTGTACATTCTCGGAGCGCAGCTATCGATCTGGAATTCTTCGAACAAGATCGCTTTCTGGTTGAGCCAGGTCTCGAACTGAAACCCAATTACAGGAGGAGAACTATTGCCATGGTTAAACCACTGCAGAGATGCTACCTGAATGTTTTGTAGTCATCATAATGAGCTATAATATACGTATGTCGCTATAAGCATTTTTTATTAGAAGTGATAATAATATCAAATATCAGAGACAATAACAATACATATGCGTAATTTGTATAATGCATGTATAGTAATGGCTGGAGGACAAACTCAGACAAACAACCACTGAATCTGACCAACTGACTTCAGTTGCCTTTGTCAGTGTTATATTAATCTTTCTGATGCTGTTGTTGTCCCGTGTACTTGTTGCATGCCTGGCGGAATATGTTCTGTGCAGTCAGCGACGAACAATTGCTCTCTCTTGACTTTGTGTCACCATGCATAAAAGACACACACACAGTGCTTACGAAATTTATTCACCCTGTCAGCATCAACTGAGAGTGAAGAAGACTTGTTACGACATACTGACCATGCAAAAAGGTTTTATTGTACCACTCTCAGAATTGAAGTATAGTCCCTAAATAAGCTATTATTTAGAGTTTTGCTACTTTCTCTCTCTCTCTCTCTCTCACACACACACACACACATGAATATAAATTGCAGTATTAATATATATATAATGCAGTATGTAGTAAAGATGCTTTATGTGTACGTTGTTTAAAATGAACAGTTCATCTTTACTCCAAACATCTCGTCAAAGATGGTGCAATTGTTTAGTATCGATGGTTTTCATGTAAGCTACTCGCTATTTCTGTAAAAGATCGGAGATATTTATCTGACACCACGACAGCTCTTCTGCGTTGTGCAAGTTGTCGTCTTCTGTACTGAAATTCACTGGGTATTAAGTGAACGTAGACATCATATTTCCGTGACAAACACTTTATGTGAGCAAATGGAAGAATGGAAGATAGGATTCATAGCTCGTCGATATGCAAGTCATTAGCAGTCAAACCTGCTTGACTTAGAACTAGCTATTGAATAACTTTGTATACACTGTCTTATTCAAAACAGCGATGTTTTTGTGCTGGCGGCAACTATAATGTTATCAAAGCTTTCCTGTATGATTCTTCCTCCGGAATTCTTACTTCTTGGGCAGTAGAGGCTGTAGAACTCTGAGTCATTGTTAGCATGTACAGTGTAACCAGAGCTTGTGGCAACAGAAAAAAAGTGTCCGGATCTTTCTGCAACATTAAATGCACAGAGACGTATCTTGATTAGTATGTTTTTGTTTGTTTGTTTGTTTTACACCAGTGGTAGGTTTCCCTGTTCTCTGTAGGTAGTATAACTTAATTACATATGATGTATATACCACGCAGTGTGTCATGTAACCAAAGCAGCCTCAGTGAATATGCAAGGCTAATTAAAACTTAATGAGTGGAATCAATGAAAGCATGAGAGGGCATTTACAGTTACCTATGAACTCATTTTGCCTATAAGTGATAGATTTTTTTAGATTTTTTGCAAACAGAGGTGAATCTACTATTATTTCAATCCAGGTAGAACAAGTATTATCCAACAATCAGCAAGCAAGGCTAAAAGGTAACATGGAAAAATGACTCCTTAATTAACATAATGAAAATAAACATCTTTAAACCGCACAAAGGTTTGTGGAGGTGAGTAGGCGCTCTGAAAATTTCCAGAAAGTGTTCAGTTTTTACACCAAAGTGCACAAGCACAAAAATAGATGAAAAGTTTTTAAAAACAATTTTCAAGACATATCAAACAAAAAGACAAAAAACAATTTAAGTCCAGGCCCTGGTGAATACCTTGAAATAACTGTCACATTGTCCTTTGCATATATTTCATATTTTAGCACATTACATGCAACAGCATTCCATCATTTTGACATTTATGGGCATAATTTGTTGTGCCATGATGTAATTTATGAGCTAACTGAATGTATTAAATTCATCCACACAATTTCAGTCAGAGGATCTTGGACAAGCACAACAGAGTTATGGCTTTATTACCATGTGCCATTTATAGGATAATGGCTGCACCTTACAGAATTCTGTCAAAGGTTTTCCATAAAAATGGGCCCATTCTGCTCTTGCAGTACCCATAGACTTGCTCCCAGAGGATTCAAAGTCATGAATTTATTATGTGGTCTATATCTTATTGTGACAAACAAACAAAAACACCACACTAACCAGCTCACAGAAACCTCTTAGAAGGCCCATTTTTCATTTAGCATGCAATTTTAAACGGTAAGGGAAATATTTTATGCTCAAAACGTACTATGAAAATCTTAAATCACATAAGCCATGAATTTAAAAGACCAGTGTTTTTCTTGTGCAAAGTATGGTGCTCAGAAAAGCAACGTTTTTTCTTTTGCGAAGGTGAGAGTCAAAGTCACCATCTAAAGAAGACTGCTCTGAAAGGGAGAAAAGCTGACAGTTGACAAAATGTGTTCTGTTACACACAACCATACATACACCAGAACACATGGAAATTCAGTAAACTTAAGTAACAGTATTTCAGGGCTAATATGTCTCAGTTCTTCTTGATTGGTCCCTACTTTTAGATAACACCGTTAACTCCACTGACTGCCTCTGCATTCAGTAGGAAAGAAAAAAAACTGGTCAGTGTGGTTATGGGAAGAGCATTAATGTTTATGTTTCCAGTCTATAAAACAAGAAATGGGTCTCAAAGCCAGAAGCCAGATGTGAAGTTGCTTCTTCCTCTTGCAAATTCTGTTGGGAACAGCTGTGTTCTGTCTTCAGCCAATCAGTGATAGAGTATTTAACAGAAACAAAAAACCTCTAGGACTTCATGATTGAAAGGCCAAAGTCTGACAGCTTCGTGAGAACCTCATTTGACAGAATATAGAGTACCGAGAGACTTGATTCAACATGTCCACTAATTAACAAGCCCTAGATTAGTTTGGAGGGCACTTTCTCTCTGACTTTCTTTGCCTCATCTGCAATGTTTTCTTTTTTTCATGAAAAGTCCAGGTAATGCCTTAGATTAGGTAGCTGTCTCTGATCTAAGCAACACTGACAAGGGTGTTTACTAAGACTGAGAATCTCTGGGCAAACTCCATTTTAATAGACATACTCATATGTAAACCAAGAGAAACTGAACAGCATCCAAAAACAGCACAGCTTTCTCATGAGGTTTACCAGCTATATCACTTGCCGTATTAAATTACAACTGTTGTCATTTGCTCCTGATTCTGACTTGCCCATGCATTTGATACCTTTGCCCTGAGGAGGGACAGACTTAAACAATGGTGCAAGGTGTTTACATTATTTGAGACTACTCACCATTAAATCCCAGATAGCTTGACCAAGTTTACTGTCTGTGGTGATTCTAATCTCTAGTTTGAACTGTGCTGTTCTATGACGTTGATTTGTCAGGGTGATTGAAGTCAGGCTGAACAAATATTTAAATGTATTGTTCATTCTGATTTTGCCATTCCAGTAAGACAGTATTATAAACTTTCGAAAAGAAAAAAAAGTAATGAGCAAGAAGATATCATGTTAAAAAGATATACAGCAACACTGACAACACTGTTATAAACTATTTTTGTTAGGAGGTTCAGTTTGCTTAAGAGTTACAAAAAGTCTTATGACATTAATGATTTGTTGCAGCAGCTGTCTGCCTGTTCTGTTTTGAGAAATTATGTTGACAAATTCTATTTATGTAGACAAGTTGTATAATGTATTAGTTTTTACTGACAGTGTATGTCCCTTAAAAAAATAAAACAAAACAAAACTTATGATCTGAATCCCTGCCATGGCAGAGGCCTGTGGCATCTCAAGCTAAACTAAAGACCTGTAGAAACCAAACCAAGCTAACAATGCAAATGCAACTTTATTGTCCAACAGAGACAGAAAAATGATCTTTGGTTCCACCAGGCACATTAAACATGCCTTAACTTGCAATAATATAGTATATACAGTATGAATACACCTATACATTGGTCACAAGAGAACAAATCAATGAGCAATAAATTAAAACAAACCAATAAATCATAAATACGTAGCTAAGTAAATGAATAAATTAGTGCAGTTTGATGATCACAGGAAAATATCTAAAAGTAGTGCAGTTTGTTGATCAGGTTCATTGCACCAGGAACATTTGGTTTTTCTCAGGCATTCTGCAATGCTGACCTCAGGAGAGTAGCACAAACTCACAGTGGATGGGGTGCCCAGGGTCATTTATAATAGTTAGCAGCTTTCTGTATACGGCTGTATTATAAAGGTCATACAGTGTGTAGCGCCCCCTAGCTCCCGAGGCTATAATTTGGGGGTGCTCCCCGAATTCAAGTCTATTAAGAAATCTCTTTCTCTTTGGTAATCAATGTTTTATACAGGTAACCAATTATCACCCATTACTACTGACATTCAAACAGAATTAAATCTTTAAACTTAAACACTGTCACTCATGTGACTAACCTACTCAAGACAAGTCTATACATGTGACACACCCACTATACACAATGAATTAGGATAGTAATAATTGAAACTCAAAGATATCAATACCATCTGCTCAAATGCAAATACCAGGAAATATTCAAAATGCCAAAAACGGTAAGTGTAAATCAAACACTATTTACTTATTTATGTAAATTATAGGTATTCAGTTACAGAAACCAAAACTGAAAGTTCAAGATTACCACAACTGGAAAAAAACTGTAATTTTCAAAAGTCCCTTACAGTGAATTTGGATAACGTAAAAAATCCAGTTGCCACCACAACTGGAAAAAAACTGTAATTTTCAAAAGTCCCTTACAGTGAATTTGGATAACGTAAAAAATCCAGTTGCCACGCTATCAAGCAAACAAACAAACACAATTGCAGTACAATTCAAATAACATATACACCACTTCCTAAAGCCGGCAGTATTATGAAATAAAAGATCAAAAAGGATACCCAAAGAGTTACCGGAGCAGGCCTGAAACGAAGCTTGTGTTCGGGAAGCCTTAACAATGGCTGTAGTCCTCACAGCTGCGCGCAGGGCAGGTGAACGGGGAAACGTCCTAAACGGCGTTCCTGGAGACTTTCAAAGACAGGCAGGAGTTCGCGGTTGCTTACACCCACCGGAGTTCTCAAGCTCTCGCTCTCGTCAATTCACCTCGGTAGCACAGTCTTTGCGTAGCGTTTGCTGTGTGGGCTAAAGTCCGTATCTAGTCTCTGGCACAAGCTAGTTCTTGCCGACTAGCTGGTACATACGATGAACACTCTTGATCACAGTTCTCAAAAGTAAACACCACTTGCCCATTGTAAAATGTCATTTACAATGGTTCGGCTTAAGTAGGTGTTCTACCCACTAATCGCCTCTAGCCGTATCACTAAACTCATATTGTCTTCTCTCTCCCGCCTCCCCTCTAGCCCCCTCATCCCCCCCCCCCGGTCCTCTTTCCCGCCACGACCTGACCTGCCGCATGGACTACTGATTGGATCCTAATTCAAGGTAAGAAATTTAAACTTAATTTCTGATATAAACTGTATTTATCACATTTTTCTAAAGTCTAAACATCATGAATTAAATCATTTCAATATTTAACAACAACAACAGAAGAATAAATCTTATTTATAGTCAAATTTCCATTGGGCTACAAGTGTCTTTTGCTGACAGCCTACTATTTTCCCAGCTGATTTGATGGGCCTGGCCAGTTTATTTTTGCTTGTTAATGTCAAGTTTCCATGAGGTAGGCAGCTGTCAAATTACAAGACATTGAATTTTGATAAATGGTTTTATTAAATTGTATTGTGAGGTTCAGTGGCAGCCGGTGAGTTTGGCTGGACAGTCTTTTGAACATTCTTTGGGACATTCGTCTAAAACCCCTCCCCCTATTCCCCCTCCACCCCGTGCCCTTCGAGATGGATTTTACAGCTGGCTGGTCACAAAAAGATTTTCAAGACAATTTGCCTTTTTTGTGCTGAGCGTGCCTCGTCTGTGTGGAAGGTCAAACGGATCAGAGGTTGGCAAATAGAATATGAAACTGAATGAGTTTTGTATTCTTTGCAGGATCTGAACATAGTAATGCATATGTGCTAAAATTAAACACTACTCTGTATTTATGAACAATTTGCCATGAACGTAAATGATCTCAGTGCACTATGCTGGGTGGTGCACATATTGTAAAGAGAAGCACTTGTGTATTTTCAGTTGTTTTTGTTTTTCTTGTATTGCTAATTAGCCGAGTAAAACAAAATGTCTAATACACCGTGTTTTGTCCTTGGAGTAAACAAGTGGATCTGTCTGTAAAGCCGAGCAGGAAAATTTGAGTATTATTGTGAGTCATGGATAACACAGTCAGAGGCAATGATATGTGGAGCATAATTAACTGAATTTTAGATTACAACGCCTTAAGCGTTTGTTTTAAATGAGCTTCAATGTTTATATCATTACCACAAGCACAAATGGAAAGTTAAGCAAAGACCTCCCTGTTTTATTTAAGAGTTACCTTAAAATATTAATGGAAAAGTGGAGCAAAACTTGATGAAAACACTTCACATGATACTACTTTTGTGCCTAGAGAAGTTTTTGGTAGTTACATATGATTTGAAAACAGCTGAATGTTGATCTAATCTAATCTGTCAATAATGAAGATAACAGATTGCTATCTGCATAAGTTACAGCTGAAGATAAGTTATCAGCTAAGAGCAAATTAAGAAAACACTTAAAATCATGTGAAACCAGTAATCCTGATTACTCCTTGTTCTAGAGGTAGAATATTAATTGAGAATTGCAGTATTACTTGCTCAAGTAGTAAATCAGGTGGCATTTTCAAACAATATCACAGAAGTCCTTGAAATAAGTGTTTAACCTTATCTGACATTGACAACCAGTGTTGCCAGGACCAAAATAATATGATTTGTTTACCTAAATTCTCCTTGACAATCCATTTGAGACAAACTTAGAGAACTTAAAAATTATCCAGACTGTTAATACTGTGTGAGTTCAGACCACTTGCTGTTTGGTGTATTGCATTTCATTTTGATAAAAAGTATGTCAACATGAGCTCCCTGATGGAGTAGTAACACTTGATGGATTTTTCCAAGGATTA
Organism: Chanos chanos; assembly: GCF_902362185.1. Classification (NCBI taxonomy): domain Eukaryota; kingdom Metazoa; phylum Chordata; class Actinopteri; order Gonorynchiformes; family Chanidae; genus Chanos; species Chanos chanos. Next base: position 21,222,460 of record NC_044499.1, on the reverse strand, counting down.
TCAGCACTATTTAAAATACACATCTTTTCAGTATGTATATATTGTACATGTTTTCATATTTTGATTTTACCTTACATTTTTGTCATAGTAATTCCCTGTCCCAATTCTGGAGGCCAAAAGGGACAACACTATTATATTAGCATTTTGATTTACTGTCAGACCTTTGGCTCAGCAAATAAAAGACCTGACATTGAATATATGATTTGGATCTGTTAGGAGTATGGTTTCCCTTTCCACAGCAACAGAATTCTGGGAACAAACTGTTCTTTTTATGAGCACATTTCTTGTCTTTTCTACCTACTGTGCAGTCCTTATTGTTACCTAACATTTCCTTAAATGTTCAGGCAAATATTGCTTTGTGAACTACCCCCTGTGAAGAGGAGACACTTACCTCAGTTTTTTTTTATATTCCTTTTAGGAGATAGTCACTGTTCAGTTGAATCCATGCCATGAAGAAACTCTGGACTCCTACAGAGGACTAACATATCATGACGGATGAATAATTTATCATAATGAATATTTTTAATGTTGACTTCTGGATGTTCAAGATGTGTGGTAAGCATAAAAGTTAAAACTTAACACATTTAAACAAGTTTTCAGTGAACACTACTATGGATCAAGCAATGCTTTATGATCAGTTTAACTATGCTCAGTTCATAACCGCAAAAACACAATGTTCATCACTTTACCACTAAGAAAAAGGAAAACTACAACTTAAAGTTAACAAAAAATTTAATAGAGAAACAGCCAATACTGTAACCGCTTTACCCTTAAAAAAGATAAGATAAAAACAAGGATTAACAAAAACCACATATTAAATTTCAATGTTGGTAATGAGATAGAAAGTAAGAAAGTAAACACTTGACAATGTTCTAAGACACAGAAACTATGTTTGAAAACCAAGCTTGGCAGACATCTGACTCTGGAGCAAAGAAAAATGAGTATGCAATTACAGAAATACACAACACTCTCATCTTGTAGGCTAACACAATGAACATAGTAAAATGTGTGTAGCATAAGGATGCACTGCTACTTGATTCAGATAAGATAAGACAGCAAACTAGTCCTTGGAAACCGTTTTCCCCTGGAGGCCATTCAACCATTAACTGGATCACAGCCCCTCCATATTTCTATGCACTGGTCCTATACATTGTAGGGTGATGGTTAATGGTGCCTCAGTCCTTGTGACCTTCTCAGGCCTTTTTAGTAGCGTATCTCCTCTCAAATTGTGCCACATCAAACTTCCGTGTGCAGCCTGCATAGTTCATGTAGCGTACCTTCCCAAAGATGGACCTCTCTTTCCAGCCCTGGTCGTGGATACCACAGATTGACCACATGCAACCTACAGAGGTGAGAGTCGAATCAAACTTAATGACTGTGTAAAAAAAATACAAATGTTAACAGGTCAGCCCCATGCACAGAGGGCAAGGGAAAACTGCACTGAGAGAGAAAATGTTTAATAACAAGGTAAGACTAGTCTTGTTATTATGTATTAAACATGTGATGACTAGCCATTCAACAAATTTCACTGATTCTTGAAAACATCATTTTGTCTTTGTTCTTGTTTTGTTTCTCACCAACATATCCATTTGGGTCACAACCATCCAGGGAGTAGCGGTCATTGAGGTATATGGCAATTGAAAGACCCTCCTCTGGAGATGATGTCCATTCCAGAATCTTCTTTGCCCAGTACATACGAAGGAAGCCATGCATCTTCCCCTCCAAAACCATCTGCCGCTGAGAATGGGAGAACAAGGTTTGGAAAACGGTTAGCACACTAGACAAATCTGACGGAGCTTCAGAAGTGGCTTTGAGACAGATGAGCTTATTACACTATAGCCTGTTACAATATATATCTAGAGGATTACCAGTTGCTGATGTAACACAGTGTATATAGTTTGTAAAATCTGGTCGCTAGTCAAGTTATTAATTGTTTAAATTAATCTCTTAGTAAACAGATGCTGATCCAACCTCTTCATGGCACAAAATTTAACATGATATCTCAGCAAATTAAAACATAATTACAATTATGTTTCCACAGAGCCGAAATGATTACAACAGCAACTTGTGCAAAATTTCCAGCGCTTTGTGAGTCAATGACTAGTAAGACTTCATTTGGCTGATATAACAATCTACAAATACTTCCAGTGGCCAGCATTTCTTTTCTGTAAATGCTTCATGGTATTTGAGCAATCATCTTGCTGAAGTAGCTTTTTCAGTTTCAATTTCTTGTTTGACTTTACAATGTCACAATTTGCAGACATAGTGGTGCATTCTGGGTAGAGGTCAGCCAGTGATCTGAACCAGGCAGTGTCTCAGAAACCAGCCCACAATGTATACCTGAACACAAAAAAGGCTTTATTTTTCACCATGATACTACAACAAACCCCAAAAAACAAGGCCGAGCTAAGATAAGCTAAGCTAACCCAGCAAACCAAACATTGTGCATACTAATGGACTAATCATCCCTACCTCTCTCTAGGATGTGGGACCCACAGTACTAACCCACAATAATTTAATGACAGGCCCCAATGAGGCCTCCTCCAAGCTGGGCAGTCTGGTTAACTACAGCCTCAGATGCTATCCAAGTCAAATTTCCCAAGTCAAATTTTTACTTCCTCCTGCAAAATATTTGCTGTTCTGCTCCATGCATAATGCTTGGCAAGGATTTCTTTTTGCTTCAGATGTTTTAATGCCTCATTCTTTTTCCTCCACAAATGTCCTCTTAGGTTGTGAATGTTACTGTAGTCAAAGCCCCTCAGGCTTACCAAGGTTTTCTTTTTCAAACCTTTCATGCCTGAACTATTACTTCAGCATCAGCTAAACTTTCCTGCTGGTCTTCTGAATGTTCTATGGGTTTTGTTTCGCAAATGTGACCAGTCTATGTGGATGTTTAGACAAAATTCTGCCAGATTTTGTCTTATCTCAACCGTTCCATTTAACTTCCATTTCTTGAAAGCTGAATTTGTGGGCTGGAACCAGTCAAATCTTCAGGGTTCATACGGTCATGAAAAACCTGGAAAAGTCATGGAATTTGAAAATAGCAATTTCCAGGCCTGCAACAGTTTTGGAAAAATAAATAAACCCAGAAAGTTTTGGAAAAGTCATGGAAATTTGCCTCATATATACCTTTTTAACAGAATATATGTGGTTCAGTGGGGCTGTATTGAATGCCACTTTTTGCCAATCGAATTTTAGCCAACTTTTTTCAAGCGAAGCTTCGAATGTCTGTGACGTGACGTCATCGTTTGGCCTGTTGTTTCAGAATACTCTACTTTCTACTCTATACTATGAATAAAGAGATGATGAATATGAGAAACTGCAAGTCACACCTTTTTAAGTTTGACACTCTTTAATAGACATTATTTACATCATTTGATCCAGAGTTCGCTGTCTTTGCCGTGTCGACGGTTGGCATTCCTTCCATAGCTGAGGATGCACCTTTATTCACAAATAGTACAGTGATTTTCTGTGCAGAAGCCTAAACTAAATTTAGGTGTAACTAACGATATTGAAGACCTTAATTTACTAAGACAGCCATTTTGCAAATTCAGAAATAAACACTTTTCAGATGGTTTCCTAGATTTGTTATTGAGTGATGGTACACGAGTTTTTATCATCAGTAAGCTTAAAATGCTTCTAAACCAGGGTTTTTGTGGACTTTTTTGGTCCAGGACTGAGAATCATGAACGAACATTATTCTTAGTTTATGCGCTAATTTATGACACCTTGAAGGAGAGCAAGACGAGGCTTCCATTACTGAAATTCAAAAAGTGCAAATGTGTTTACTGGCAAAATTGTTTATGTTAAATGATAATAAAAGTAGGCCACTTTGACATCTAAATTTCTTGTATTACAGTAGCAATAACCTTGAAACTGCAAACGAGCACCTATCCTAATCATAGAATGCTTACTTTCACAATCGAATGCCAATTCAATGAACGAAGTTTCGAATTTTTCAGTACAACCCTATGGTACAGTTAAGATTGACAGAGAAAAGTCTATATTGGTTAAACAATACTTTAATATTCAGGCAGATCAGTGACGTCACTTTGTTTTCTGCGTGGGGTAACCTCAGACTCCAACCTGAGCTGTAGCTTGTACTTAACGGAATATAAATTCGCACAATGCCAGGATAACGGTGATTTAATCGCATAGCTTCTCATTAATTTTAGTTTAGTTTAGTTTAATTTTATATGCTGTGGTAAAATTTTACATGGATTTTTATCCTTAATTTTTTTATGTATACACAGACATTTCAGAGAATGTATGGTCATGAAATTTTGTCTCAAAGGCATGGAAAAGTCATGCAAATTTATTTGGTAAAAATGTGTATGAACCCTGAATCTTGTTACTAAAATTCATTTGGTAAAATTCAATTATGTTTATTCTTGTACCTCAGAAAACTCTCACTATGCCATCACTGGTCTGTGGTTATCAGTGTGGTCTTGCATAATTCAGTTGCACACACTGTGTAGTGTTGCTCAGTTCATTTAGTGGTGTGAGCAGCTGCTGACTGAGAATTAGTCTGCATTAGTAATATGTACATTGTCGCAAACGCCTTGGGTTCACATACCTGTGCTGCATTCCAGAGTTGGTCGTGAGTCTTTGCATTTTCCAGTTGTTCTCGTGTATATAGGTATGGCCTGTGATCTTTGGCATGATCTTTTAAGGTCTTCTGTGCCCATTCATAGGCTCCTATGAAAAAAGGAGAACAAACAGACTCAACACCAAATAGTAGAAATTCACTATTCCACTCCCCTCAAGCTCTCAAATTCTTAGAAAAAATTACCTTTGACATTGTCGTAGTTGGCGTTGTAGAAACAGAAGTTGTCTGCTAGCTCCCTGCGAACCACAAGCTCCTCGGTGAAGGAGGCCACAGACTGACTGGCATTCTTACCACTCCTCTGCACCTCCTTTACCACTCGCTGAGCGGATATCTGACCTGAGGAAGAGAGACACAAATCAGAAAGATATGCAGTGTGGTCAGATATGACGTAAACCCCAAATGAATCACTTGTGACACAAGAGCCATCTTGTGGAAAAGTTATCAGATGTCACATTGCAGACAGTTGGCCTCTTTGAAGAATATTATTACATTTTTATCTTAACTTTCTCATTCTTTTTTGTTAGGTGGGCTTGTTTGAGTTTTCCATGTCAGATTCAGCAAAAATTTACAACTTGAGGAAACGTCTTAAATGACCCATGTTAATGTGATAAATGTCACCTTTTCGTAAATGAGCACACAATCATGAGAACTGTGAATTAGTATAACTGACGCCACAAAATGGCATTCTAACACCAATGAAACAACCAAATAACACTGTCATTAGATGCAATTTCAACATGGTTATAAGTTACGAAGTTCAATTTGTTCATACAAAATCAGATTTCCATCAAAGTAAAATAGATGATATAGATGCAATCCATACAACAAAAATAATAATATTTTATAATAATAAATAATATTTATAATAATAAGTCATATTTTTAGCTTTGTGGAAAGGCATGTTGATCATACATGACTCATGCATGAGGTTCGGGATCGCTTGAAAATTTTCTTCATGCCCAAGAGAAAATTCTGAGTCCAAGAAAACTGGTAAATGCAGCAGGTTCTCTTAAATCACTTGTATAAGCCACTTAATAATTGATCAGTGTGTATGAGTGGTTCTTTCATTAGGCCCAATATGTGCTTGGCCCTCAAAACTGATGCATACAACTATTTTTTCTCTTTGACTCCATGTAACTGCAACATGAGAGTATTATGAAAGCAAATGATCTTACATTAAAGGCAACGGGGAAATGACCAGAAATCTAAATAGACAGACAGGTACCTTCAAGGTTCTACATTTATCTATGACATGGCATGATTTAGTAGATGTTTCTGAGACAGGACAAAAAAAAAACACACCAACTGTACAAAGAGAATGTGTTACTATTCATCGAGACTGACCAAAGTGGACCCAGGGGGAGAGTTGGCTGAGGGCTGCAGAGTTTGGGTTGTTGCGCTGTGTGGCGAAGTGACGCAAACGCACGTCAATGAAGGACTCCAGCGTGGCCATGCCTCCTGCTGTACCCGGCTTTGCCCACTCCACCTCACCTACACTTCTGTCCACTTCCAGTGAGGAAAAGATCTCATCCCAGTTCACTGGCTGAGTGGATGACATGACATGCAGAAGAAATATACATAGGTTTAT
>NC_044499.1:20908763-20911263 GCF_902362185.1 Chanos chanos | reverse complement strand
CTCCTCCCTTCTGTTGTGCGTTGGGGTGGCAGCACCTGCTGGTCGACTGCCCTCTATCAAACAGTGAGAACTGCCCTCCGTCTCAGAGGGACCAGCCGTAATTCTGTGCCAGGGAGGTCATTTATATAAGGGATTTTGTATTTTAAGTGTTCCAACTGGCACATGAACAAAACACCCCTACCAAGAATATTCCATTATACAGAGCTTACAATAATAAAAAAAAAAAAGCCAAATGTCTTGTTTGGTACACTGAGGTTTCAAAGAATACTGACCAGTCTTTCCACTAAAAAAATGTTCCGGAAAGAAAGAAAGAAAGAAAGAAAGAAAGAAAGAAGGCACACTTTATTCATTTCAGCAACACCTGCACTGTCTCTGGAGCCCAGATGCACAGGACTATGTTCTAGAACACACAGACACAGTCTTACAGTAAGGAGCAAGGCACCAGATGCCAAGAAACCCCAAAACGAAGTGCTCAAAAGTTCTAACTGTGAGAACCCATGACGCAGTGCACTCAAAACTCATCACAAATTAATCAGATCACACCAGCTGACATGGCTCAAGTGCTAGTTTTCTCACTGTTATAAAGCAGTGGAGACTACTAATTGTCAGTTGTTGATTGCAACACTTTGGCACACAGACGCGAGATGTGCCTGTTTGGAGGCAGGGTGAAAGATGGAAACACAGATGGCAGACTCTGCTTGGCATGATCATTTGGCCCTGTGTCCTCAGCAAAAAAATTATAGTTTTTATCAATCACAACTCGACATGAGCATGTATGCTTGGCATTTGAACTGACACAAGTCTTCACTGAAAGGCAATGATACTATTGAATTATTGCTTTAACTGATTAAGCCCCATTAAAAATGAGGAGTGGGAGGGGTAGCCCTCATGTTGGATTTGGCATAGCATGTACTGACTGAATCTGATGGACAGCCAATAGTCATGACTTGGCCTGACATCTAGAGCTGAGTACTTCCAACAACTTCATTTGATTCAAACTTGATTACTATGTAGTAAATACATAGTCGAGCATTTACAAGGACACCAAACTTCCACCTGTCAAAAGCATGTTGAAATTTTATTACTTTTATGGGGAACTCTCAAGAACTCTCACACTAACTGAGTGACACATAAACGACACATGTGGTTCCAAAAATCCACAGCAGAACCTCCTCAGGCATCTTACCAATTACTCTGAATTCAGGAGGCCATCTTGTTCAAATCACAGGACATGAAAAACAACTACGCCTTGCAGATAGTGATAGAAATTGATACAACATTTGGTTTTGTGGACACAAAGAAGATCAAAAACCCAAGTCGATTTAACTGCATCTCAAAATTCCACATGAAAGTACCTTCCCACCCCAACGAGTCTTGTCAACGCTTCAAATGGGTGATGGGAACAATTAACAAGCTTTCACTACCAATCCCCATTTATAGATGAGCATGAGGCATGAGTACCGTGTGTGTCCAATTAAAAAAATGTATTCCAAATGATAATAAACCAGTCTCATACCAAATTTCTGGACAAGCTGACTAAAAGTAATAATTAAAATCTTGATGGCTGATTTTCGTCTTTGTAGTATCCATGTTTTGAGTGGCACTTATGACAGGTATGATATTTCTCTCTCTCATGTCCTTTGATACAGGAATCAACTTTGTCAATACATGTGTTTGCAATAGCTTTTAAGGGTATGTTTTAGGTTCTAAAAGCATTTTGCATTGAATGTAGATGTGTTAATTACACAGATGAGTGAATGTGCTAATTACCCAGGTGTGCACACATGCACACGCACACGCGCACACACACACACGTACAGACACTCACTCATTACAAGCCTACAAATTTTGTCAAACCCATGTGTCAAGAGTCTGATGTCCATTTTTGCCAAAATAATACCTCTGGCACAGTACTGCAGAGACAGCATCCTTGGTCAGTCTCTCAAACACCTTTCTCAAGTCAGCTGTTATTAAGACCACAGCCACTGTTGTCCTGCAGGAAACTGACTCCATCTACTTTAGCATAATGCTACTGATGACACCAAATTAGTTCTTTAAGCGCTCACAAAAGAGGGGATCAGACGCTGCACATCATGGTTTATTACCCAACCAACACACCATGTCCATTTTAATGCCAGCAATTTCCTCTGAACAAACGCAGAGACGGATAAAGGATAATTAAATGTAGATTACAGTCGTGCCATGCCAATTTCATTACAGCGATACAGGGGTTTGGGACACAGAAAGAAGTATGTTCTCTGTCATAAAGGAAAGACAGGATGACCTGCCTCCCCCTATGGAGTCAGATTTACTCAGGAGGGAGTTAAATGTCAGCCCATGACTACCCAGTACAAAGACATGTCTCGCAGGTTAGTAATTTATCTTTGCTCAGGAGCATCTGTCAGCACAGACCGAGTCACACGGAAAAAGCGTGACTTCTTTTTAATTAAGCTGGATGGCAAACACTGAAATTGGACAAAGATGAAAGCTCGTTTTTTCT